>NW_005871086.1:7507326-7531343 GCF_000147115.1 Myotis lucifugus | reverse complement strand
GAATCAGGTGCAACTAGAGTGCAGAGCTCTCAGGAAGCTGAAGAGGAGGAAACTTCGGGCCAGAATCAGGCCTTGTTCGTTACAGAATTCAGCAAGGCTTGTTTCTGAATGAACTAATAATTTCTATACTTATCCACATAATGAACTGCAGGTGTACAGGTGTGTGCAACTGCCTACATGTGTGCTTAGTACTGTGTATGCACCAAATAGCCTATCTACATATACATACATTTACATACAGTTATGCATTTATATAAAAGTATATATTTACCATTTGTGTACAGATATATGCATATCCTATCTAATAATAAACAAACATGGTAAATGACCATACCTTCGCTACGCCTCCCATTGGCTAATCAGCATGATATGCAAATTAATGACCAACAAAGATGGCGGCTAATTTGCATACTGCAGGCAGGGCGGGCCAACGTGAGCCGCCATCTGGGTCCCCGTTTGCCACCTAAGCCTTGCCCCCAGCCGGGACCCCCGTGTGCGGCCATGGGCGGCGGGACCCCCATGTGTGGCCCTGGGTGGGCGGGACCCCTGTGTGCAGCCCTGGGCGGTGGGGCTTGGTGGCGCGATCGGCCCGAGGAAGCCCTATTCTTGCACCCCAACCCCCCAATCGACCCTGCCCTGTGCACGACCGAGGGCAGCGCCCCAACCCCCCAATCGGCCCTGCCCTGTGCGCAACCCGGGGAGGCAGGGCAGGCACCTAGGGATTGGGCCTGCCATCTGCCACCCGGGAGCGGGCCTAAGCCAGCAGGTGGTTATCTCCCGAGGGGTCCCAGACTGTGAGAGGGCACAAGTGGGGCTGAGGGACACCTCCCCCCACCCGCCAGTGCACAAATTTTTGTGCACCGGGCCTCTAGTACAGTATAATTCTGGAAGAGTGTCATTATTTAATAGTTATTGAACATCCACATACCCTCTTTATATATGCTGTAACTGAGGACTTGGTTCTTTCTATCACCTCAAAGTTCATGGGGATTTTTTAGAGAAATTTTTTTCTGGTCTCAGTATCAAGAATACTTGATCTTCTCTTAAGCAATTTTCTTTTTTCCTTTTCTTTTCTTCTTTTTTGTCTTGCATGTGTCAGGAATTGTTTTAGGTAAGTCTTCTCTTTTGAACTTGACGGCTAGAAATCCGGGAGACAAGTTTTCATCCCACTTGTAGCAAGTGTATTGGACTCTATGCGATGCATTTTTAGAAAACGACTTTCATTTCTGGCTCCATTCTATATACTTTATTTTTCACTGTACATTTTCATACTTCTTTTGTAGCTTATGTACATAAGCTATCTTGAATACCCTTTTTTCAGGACAAGGTGGCATATAAATATAAGGAAATGTATAAATGAAGTTGCAGAAGGAGGCTTTAAGGTCCAAACACTGTAGCTGTAGTTATGTCATGAGACAATGATACTGCTGTTATCAGGGCAGCCCAGCAGTGATTACAGGGAGTCAGATCTCAGCCCAGTCATAGTTCTCTCTGCTGTTTACTAGTTGTGTAATGGAAGGTGTAGTATTCTCTAAACCTTAATTTTCTCATCTTTAAAACAGTGACCTCTTGGTATTTGGGGGAGATGGGTTAAATGAGGTAATGTATAGCAAGCACTTAGCGAAAGGTACTCAACACTAGCTTTCCTTATCATCACTTGGAAGCAATGGCTGGCCACCATTCCTGGCCAGGTCTGCTGTCACAAACTTCTCTCCACCCCTCCCCACCCGTCTCCCTCCCCCCACATCTCCTACACCTACAGAGGCCAGGCGGCTGTCTCTCACCAGATATGCATCAGGCCCCCAGAGCGCACCTCCACCCGCCGCCTCTTGCACGGTACAGTGCACGTATCTCCAGCCCAGTCTTGCAAAGCGCTACCAAGAAGACACCCAAAGGCGCAGGCTCAAGCAAATCCACAACTTTGTATTAGTTCCTTACCAGGCCCGGCTCTGAGCTCTGCTATATACAAAAGAGGCCTGCGAGAGCACACGGGGTGCTCAGGAGCCATGCTGAAATGCAGAACGGCAGGGGGCCAGGGAAACAGGGGGAGGGGTGTTGGGGGAGGGAGAGAGGGTGTTGCCCTGAGAGCCGCTGAGCGAAGCCGGTGCCCTTGGGAGCACACCTGCTGTCCAGCCGCGGGTTTGGTGGGATCCAAGGCACCCGGAGCCTCCCCAGCCCTCCCGCTCCCCTGGACCGCACCGTCGGGCTGGGAGAGGTAGACGGCTGGGGCCAAAGGCGAGGGCTGGGAGAGGTGCTGGCCTCCGGGCACAGCCCAGTACTGGGGCCAGGATTCAGAAAAGAGCCGTGAGGACCCAGAAAGGCCGGCAGGGCTTGCAGCGAACAAGCAGAGGTCAGGGGACCATAGCCCCTGGGGGGAAACCTGTATTCCCCTCCACCCCACTGTGACTCTAGAGAGATGTTTTAGGAGGGTCTTGGGGTGCAGAATATGAAGACTGACAGTGAGCGAAAAAGCTGTTATCAGGAGAAAGAGGCCTGGAAGTGCCAGGCAACTTTGAGTTTGTCCCCCAAAAGGCTGGAATGGGACAGCTGCCTAGACAGGGGCCTGTGCACTTCCCACCTCCATCCACATGGACCCTGTGTGCCGGCGCCAGGCCCAGAGGACGCAGGAAGCTTTGCCCTGCTGGACTTTCTAGAGCTAAAGGTCCTCGCCCCTGTATGCACCTCGCCCTGTATCACGGGGGGTCCGACACTGTACCTTGCACCAGATTGAGGGGAAGGGCCTCAGTGCTTTAAATTGAGCCATTTTGGGGGAGCCATTTTGAAGAGGACTGGAAAGAATCCTCACTAGAAGCCAATAAAAGCCACCTTGCACTGCAAAGAAAGCCGTGGAAGTTTCCATAAAAAGTGACCTCCACTGAGGAAACCTGTGCCTGGAGAGGATTTCATTTGAACCAGTTCTGAGTTTTGACAGTGTCTTTCAGCAAACTTAATAGGGCCTTAGCCAATTTTGGCCTCAGAAACCACCTTAAGTTAATTTGTTTCTCTCAGGGATTTTTTTGTTTGTTTTGTGTTTTGTGTTCTTTTTAATTCACAAGGAAATGGCTACTGTCCTTTAAAGGTATGCCTTTGAAGATTAGGGTCTATTTATTCTATGGATTACAACACCTTCAAGACCTGACTGTAGAGAAGTCTTTTATTAATCCTATGTCCGGCCATTTCACCCGAAGAGGCAGTTTTGAAAGGTTTGTCACGAAGCAGCCAGTCAAGAAGCTGCACAGAAGAGCTGAGTTCCCCCAGGTCATGGTTCAGATAACCCCCATCTCCCTAGGCCTCTCAGGTCACAATTTGGTTTTTAGTAGTTCCTCTCCTCCCCGGTTTCTCATGCCCCAGCCCTCGAGTCTCTCTGGGCTCCATAGTTCCCAGGTTGCATATTTCACACACACACACACACCAATACTTCAAGCTTTTTCTTTCTACTTGAATCTACCCCAGTCCTTTTTAGTTCCGGTAAAAGCATCTCACCTTGCGAACCAAAGTGGTTTCTGTTACTGCTGACATGAGGAACCATCACTAGAATTAGAACCAGGGCAGTTTTCAGGGTCCTCATTGATCACTGCTACCAACTGAGAAAGTGGGATTTTCCTGTATCCGCCAGCTGAGAGACTGAGGGAAGAGCTGTGTGTGGAGGCCCAGCCTCTGGTTGCAGGTGCCTCTTCTCCAGGGGTCAGGGAGAGGTACTGGAAGGCCTAAGAGAAAGAGGCTGTACTGAGAAGGACTGTGTTGCTCTTTCACAACTCTGCCTTGGGTGGAGATCTTAATGGTAAAAAGGCAGCCGCTCAGGCAGAAAGCTGACTAATCCCAACAGCTGACAACCAGCCCCAGGTTTAGAGATTGTCAGTGCCTCCTGGAAGGGGAAGGTGCCCAGGTGGGGAGCAAGGCATGGGCACAGGAGGCCTGGCTTCTGCCTGTCTCTGCACTGGTGGCTGGTCCCGTTGCCCTTCTGATCCTGGACCCACACCCATCTAGTGAAGGGCTTGGAGGATGTCCATGGAGAGCCCACGCAGCCTCTGCTCTGAGGACTGTTCCGGCGACAGGCAGAAGGGGAGGGCCCCAGATTCAGCCTTTATATTAGCAGCTATGATTTCAGAGGACGTTACTTTTGTTTTAGGTTGAGTTGACCTTTCAGCCTCTCATGCTCATTCTGATGGAGTGAAAAGCACATAGTTCCAGGCACAGTAACTCTTGATTAAGCAAATAGAGCCAGAGAGGCGCCCAGTACAAATCCCAGATCTAGCACATGGGAGTTGTACTTGACCAAGTCATTTAGCCTCTCTTAGACCCAGTTTCAACATCACGGGATGGAGATAATGTCTCTCTGGGATGTACGCTTTAAAGACCATGCAGATCCCCGGCACAGTGCGTGCCATGTCGTAGGTTCTCAATTCATGGTGGCCACTATTATTTCCTCTCATTTTCAGGTACTGATCTGCTCCTGGGGCTATCTTAGGCCCCGGGTAAAAATCAGTAATGGCCAGAAGTCCTGTAACACCATCTTTCAGAAATCCCTGCCTCTGGTTAGTAGATTCCTAATAGCCAATGACTGGTTCAGTTTCACTGGGACCACCCTCGGTCAGAACACAGCTCAGCAGCCACTGCCGGCCCAGCACCCTGGAGGGATTTTGAAATGCAGGGTGTTCCCTCCACAGGCCTGGCTGTGCACTGAGTGGCCCCATCGTTCAGCCTTTTTTCACAGGCTGGTTTTCCAAATTCTTTGTATGCCCCAGTGTCTTATTTTGATTTCAGCACTTTTTTAGCCCCTTCTGGGTGAGATTTCCTATCAGAGAAACTTTCCCCAACACTCCAGCTGCAACTGGTTCTCCCTTCTCTGAGGACAGCACAGCCCTTCCCCTTGCCACTCACAGGACACTTAGGATTGATAGAGCTATCTTTCCTTGGTCTGGGTCTGATTCTCCAACTAGAGTTTTGTATTGAAGAACTTACAGATAGATGACCTTCCTACAACATCAGCTAACATGTAGTTAGTATGATGTACAGTTTACAGAGTGCCATCGCATAGACTGTCCTACTGGTTTTCTCTGGCCCATCACGATGTCTTACCCATGGAATAAGCACTCACTGATTAATGGGTGCCCTCATGGGTTCAGCAAAACACATGGGGAGTCGCTAAAGTTATGGATCTGAGGTATTTCTCTTTCCTTTCTTTCTTGCCTCCTCTTTGTAAACTGAAATAAGCAGGCACAGTGGGGAGAGAAGAGTTAACGATATGCTCAAAGAAGTTACAAGTAACAACACTCATCACTAGTGAACCTTCAGAGACGATGGAAATGTACCTGTGTGTGTTGATGTATTTTTAATGGAAGGGAAAACAAAATGCTTAATTAACCTTCATGTATCATTTTGCAAACAACGTGACTTACACTGAGAGGTCATGATCACAGGTAAAGCTCTGTGAGAGTGGGCAGAGGTGACCTACAGGCACTCCTAAACCTTTCCATATCCAGGCGTATTCTTTTGGATTCAGTTCTGGAATGAAGCTCTCATGAGCTCTGCTCCTCCACACCTCCCTCTCTCCCCGACCCCCCAATAGGTAAGGACCCAAGTACAGACTTAATGGAATGGTGTTTAATGATAAACATGACTCATAATGATTACCTGTATTATCAATCATGAAAGACAGAATCTTAAAACCCACCAAGATTTGTGAGAAAGGCAGGGCTAGCTTAAAATCTAAATACCACCACCCTCACCCCTCACCCCTCCTCACCCCCTGCACACGGGTCCTCAGTCTTTGACTTTCCCCCCAAAGTCCTTAAAGATGTTTCCGAGGCCATCTGGGTTTCTGCAGCGTCTCGGGTGTTGTTCAAGATGAATGACTTTAGCCAAAGATGAGACCACCTGAAACTCAATTCTTAAGACCCAAGTCAGTGGCCTCGAGGCTGAAATGAAAAAGTATTGCTAGGACCCGAGGACTGCCAAGGTAGCCCTGCCTCTGCCTCTCCCCTCAGGCAATGGAGACAACAGGCAAAGCAATCCTAACCCCCAGAGGACCAGCCCTAGATGCAGCCCTGAAATCTCACCTTGTTATTTGCTTGGGAGATGTTTCTTTAACAGCCAACCAGTCCGTTTGGTGCATCTGCCAAGTGGGAGGGGTGTATCTTCTATCAGCCCAACTCCCAGGATTAATTGTCTTATCTCTAGTCCTTCCTCTCTAATCTGCCTTCAGAGCGTGGAGCTGCCCCTGTGTTCGCCCCCTGGCCGCTCCGCTGGCACTCACTGCCTCCTCTCTTTCCCCAGGAAACCTTCTCATGGCTGCAGAGCTGCCCCTAAAGCAAAGCTAGAGGCGAAGCCAGCCAGCAGCCCCTTCCCCTCCCATCCCAGCCTGGCCCAGATCACCCAGTTCCGAATGATGGTGTCTCTGGGACATTTGGCCAAAGGAGCCAGCCTGGACGATCTCATCGATAGCTGCATTCAATCCTTTGGTGAGTTGCCCACATGTATAAAAATCACTCTCTTACTTTGTTCTTCCTTAACAAGTGCTTCATAGAATAGCAACCTAGATTGCATTTTGGCTTTAAAAATAGCTTTTGAGCCTTTGAAATGTTGGAGAGGGTGCGCAGTGCCTGTGGCACATGACTGTGTGGGTGTATTAGGTCGTGATGAGAGGTGTGATTTAAAGTGAGAAAAGTTACCGAGGAGAGTTTGTATGTTTCTTCGGACGGAGGTTTTTCTCGTGACAAAAAAAAAAAAAATTATATAATGCTGTTGTGTGTCTGGTGCTCTTTTTGTCCTTGTGTTCTTGGGGCACACAAAACCTAGGGTCCATGAGCAGACTCTGTTATCAAAAAGAAATGTGAAAGTCTTTGAATCATTTGGACAGAAAGTCTTAATAATTCCCTGTCCAATCTGAATGGTACTTACAGAGGAATAGGAAGGGATTGGGTAAAGCTGGCATTTCTGTGACGAAGATACTGATTAATAAGCATTGCAATTGGGGGTCAGAGGTCTGAGAAGCATACAGACTCACGTCGGCAGTGAATTACCTAAACGCTGTCCTCCGTCATCACCCGTAATCACTGTGAAGGATGCACACCCAGTGCAGCTAACAAGCAGTTATCTACAAAGATGCCCTATTTTTAAAAAATTTTATAAGCACTGTCTTTCTCTTGGTTGTTATTTGTGAAATAGTGATGGAAAAGTACTAAATATTTTCTTCCTTCAAAAAAAGGAATGATTAAAATGGATGGAAAAGTCATAGGTTTCCCCTCTGTGCCCCCGCACCCTTTTGAGCCCCTCATCTCCCACCAAGAAGCAGAGGAGCCCTAGTGGCTCAGCTCGAAAGCACCTGCCCAGCCGGCGCCAGGATAGTGGCTCAGCTCGCACATCCCAGGTAGCACGGCATGCAGATGTGCTGGAACTCAGAGCTGGGATTCCTGGCCAGACTTGTTTAGTGCTTGGTCAGACCTTATTTCTAGAATTGGGAAAGGCTTGACACCAGGAACACTCATTTAGTGCCCTTTATTACAACACTGAATAGTTTTGATGATTTCAACACTGTTTAAAGCAGATGTTCTCAATTGTTAGTGCAGAATCACATGGAGGATTTTTTTAAATAATACATTTATAATACATTTGCTCCACCCCTCAAAGTTTCTGCTCCAATGGGCCTGGGGTGTGGCCCAGAATTTACATTTCTAACAAGTTCCCAGGCAGCGATGCTGATGCAGCTGATCCAAACAGCCCGCTTTGCTTTTTAACCAGGAAAAGAGGGAGCATTTTTGTTGTTAGTTGGACCTTAATTTTAATTAAATTTCTATTTATTTACACTTTAATTTTTCAGTCAGGGATGAAGTCGGGAGCAGAATGAATGGTTTTCTATTTCAAATTAACCTCCTTAGGAAGCATGCATGCAAGGAGAAGCACTAGGACACAGTGGAGCCTGGAGGAAGCGCGGCTGTGATAAGTTGTTATGTCACCTTGTTCCCAATCTAATACACGGCAGAGTTCCTCACACGGGCCTGGTAGTCATAGTGCACTGGTCTTTAGCAGGACACTAAGACTATTTCACGCACAAAGATTTTTATTCTCTTTCCATTTCACTGTTGAGAAAACGGCGACCAGCAATGTATTTATTTATCATGCTTTCTTCCTCCCATGTCAATCATGCAGCTGCTGGCTGATTATTAACCTTCAGATAATCATGACATCAACCTGAAAAATACATGACTGATTCTTCAGTCCTTCCCTGAAAGAACCAAGCCCAGTCCCCGGCCCTCAACAAGTAGTACATTGTTTCCTAGAATATGTTGAACTGAAAGATGTACCTTAAAATCCCAAAGCTGTAAAAATCCCATAGAGCCTGAGAGTCTTTTATGCTTTATCAAGAAGCGTTGAAGTCCCTGATTGTGACCCTGCGCTGGGCAATGCACACGGAGAATGGCAGGGACTGAACCCCTGTCCCATGATTGGAGCTTAGAATACCTGAGATCTGCTCTGTTCAGAAAAAAAAGAAAAAGATACAAAACACAGGGCAGTCATAAGCGAAGTGCAGGGAGAATAAATCCTTTATACCATGTAGAGTTTGAGTCAGTTCACCTCCAAGGTGAGGACATAGATTCGGGAGAGCAGCCAGTGTTTGTTCAAACCCCTCTTGGGGCCGTGGGAATGTTTCAGGAAGGCAGGGAGGTTAAGATCTCAGGGCTTCTCGTATTATATTCTGCGGAGTTTCCTGCCACAGAATTTACATGAAAGGGGCAAAGAAGAAAAGACACCGTATGTCTGGAGAGAACGGGAGACAGCACTCAGCCTGTGACTTTGAGTGGTTGGTTATCAGTTGACGTGTCTAGTGGGGGGAGGGGAGTGAGATTGAGCCGCAGGGGTAAGGGGGTGGGGATGGGCAGCAGCAGAAGAGCTATGTCCTTGGGCTCCTACCCGTCGGCCTCCTCAGAGGCGAAGGGAGAAGGGTGCAGAGTGAGGCTAATGTTTCTCCCTGGTTATTTCTCAGCCTTGGGTAGAAAAGTTGTTTTATAGGATAAAGTCATCTAGTTTAGCTTTGTGTTAATGAGTTTAGATACCATCTCAGTTTAATATTCATAAAATATGGAGGGAAATAGTACTGGAGGATTAGGGAAACCTGTTCTTATTTTCTGGTAATCTCTCACTTCAGACCTTGATATAGGCCACTTCTTCCAACGTGAAAAAAAAAATGTTTTGAACATAAAGACTGACTAATGAGTTCATGTATGTGCTACTGCTTTCCCAGCCTCACTTGCATGCAGTTGCTTTGAGGGGTTTTGAATTGGCTAGAGCTGTGCCGTCCAATATGGTGGCCACTAGCCGCACATGGCTGTTTACATAGACATTTCAATAAATTAAATTATATCAGGTGTGAAATTTAGTTCCTATTTCAAATGCTCAACGGCCACAAGTGGTAGCTGCCTCTGGACAGAGTAATAGAAACATTCCCATCATCGCAGGAAGTCTGTGGGGCATGCTGGGCAGGGTAGACGGCCGACTTGGAAGGGAAAAGCAACAGACAAATTTTCTGGAAACTGAGGTATTTGCATTTTCCTAGCATCTCTAGGTAAAGTCTGAGTACTCCCTGAGGCCTCGTGTGCACTTGGCATCTTTACTGATGGCTTTGTCCTGAGTAATATTGGCCACTAGTTACCACCCACACTGTTCTCAGAGGAAGCACTTACTACAATACTTTTAAGAATGGATGATCAGCCCTGGCCCGTTTGGCTCAGTGGGTAGAGGATCGGCCCGTGGACTGATGGGTCCTGAGTTTGACTCCAGTCAAGGGCACGTACCTCGGTTGTAGGCTCCGTCTGTGTGTGCGAGAGACAACCAATCAATGTGTCTTTCTCACATCGATGTTTCTCTCTGTCTGTCTCTCTCCAACCCTCCTAGGCTCTCTAAAAATCAATGGAAAAATATCCTCTGGGTGAGGATTAAATAAATAAATAGGTAAATAAATAAATAAATAGTTAAAAAAGGAACGAGTGATCAGCACCCACAAAGTAAGCGTCCTCTTGCAGGCCTCGAGCAAGCTTCCCAGGGTCACGTACAAGGTTACAGATTTGGGATTAGAAACTCAGAACCTTGAGTCAGTCCATTGCTTTGCCACGAAGCAACCACCCCCGCCTTCTGTTTCAATCACAGGCCATGCGTTACATTCTCAGCGTATTATGGGGAGTTAATCCGCTCTTCAGCTGAGCACAATGAGGCAAATCATCACAACCTGGTACATTGATGTCAGATGCATGTGAGTCACACCCTCTGCTTCAGAGGTAGAAAAGACTGACAAAAGCATCTGGGCTTTTTAAAAACGTTTTTCACTTCGTAGGAGGGCTGCCAGCATTGGGGACCGAGTGGAAGGCTTCAGACGTCCAAACTCCCAAAGCTCTTCTCCCGTCCTTTTCTGAAAGCAAGACAACTTCTGACAGCATCAGAAAGAAGGCTGCAAACACATCCCAGAAGGGGACCCTCCGGAGGCAGCTCTGCTGCTCTCCGCTGGGGTGTGGGAGGAAGCTGCAGGTCTTTGTCTTACCTGTCAGTGTAAGGGGCAACGCAGCTTAGCCTAATATCTTACATTTAGAACTAGAGGCCCAATGCACAAATTTCGTGCAAGGGTAGGCCACCTTCCTTGTAGCCCACACTCACTTGGGACCACACACAGTTCCCTCCATGGCAAAGGGAGGGGTAGGAATTCCTCACCACTCTGCCACTTAGAGTCTGCACCAAAGCGATGTGCCCCTAGGCAGCAGGGGCACAAGACCAGAAGCCCAGGACTGTGATAGCCAAGGGCACTCGGACCCAAGAATGGGCAACTCCAGGCTACAAAGCCAAGTGTAGGATCAGCAAGGGGCTCACGCCTGGGCCACTGTTGATGACAGGCCCTCGCAGAGAAGACCACAGCTGACGAGTAGCGTCCTCACTGGAACGCCCAGTTGCTGGAAGTCATGGCCACAGGTTTCACATGTAAAGGATGGTCTTCCGGGCAGTCACTTCCTCAGGCTTCCAGGCGTCAGAGCAGCTCGAAGACATGACTGTCCTTTTTGAAATTCATTGACTGAATTAATTAGCATTCTGTGATCAAGATGCTGTTTATCCCAAGGAGCCTCTTTGCTGCATCTTTGACAGGCTGGCAACACCCCATGCCCCGGGCTGGCATGTCTGCCTCTCATGGGTGTGAGTTACCGTGACTGCCATCCCTGTGAAATGAGGAAATGGGAACCCCCTTTACTCTCTCATCTGTGCTCTCCTGTAGGGAGGGAGGGTATTTATTGCCGACCTCCCACAGTAGTAGAGAACAGCGGCAGTCATAAAAATGCTTATGCATGAGGATGACAGTGTCTTGGGAATTCTGAGCACTGTAGTTCAGTAAGTCCATCCAGAGCCATGAGATGGACTGCTGAGACAGGCAAGCAGACAGATAGGTCTAGACCAGCAGTTCTCAACCTGTGGGTCGCGACCCCTTTGGGGGTAGAACGACCCTTTCACAGGGGTCGCCTAAGACCATCAGAAAACACATACAGTGGGGCCTTGACTTATGAGTGTCCCGACTAACGAGATTTTTGAGATACCAGCTGTCTCTCAGCCGATTTTTTGCATTGAGTTAATAGAGTAATTTGAGTTAACGAGCTCCTTAACGAGCTCGGTCTCGGAACGAATTAAACTCGTAAGTCAAGGCCCCACTGTATATAATTACATATTGTTTTTGTGATTAATCACTATGCTTTAATTATGTTCAATTTGTAACAATGAAACTGGGGGTCACCACAACGTGAGGAACTGTACTAAAGGGTCGCGGCATTAGGAAGGTTGAGAACCACTGGTCTAGACTGATGGTGGTTGGCTCTGTAGGCTGCTGAGCCTTTACCTGAATGGGTGCCATGAATATGTTTTTGCCTTTCAATTGATAGAAAATTGAAGCTCAGAGACATTAAGGAACCTATGGAGAGTGGCCCAGCTCATTAGTGAGAGGGCCGCTGAGATCTGAACCCGGTCGTTTATGTTCCAGGCCCATGTTCTTCCCGTTCTACCAGAGGTTCTCCGCCCTTAACATGAGTGGGAATCAGGGAGGGGGGTTCATCTTTCAGATTCCTGAGGGTCCACTCCAGAGATTCCCACTCAGCCGGCAGTCACTGTGATTTTGATGGAGGTGACACACGAACTGATGGCACACTTGCTTTTTGGACACCCCGGAACATTTTCTTGGGCTTTCTAGGAAAACATGGAAAACTGAAGGGTACAAATCCTCTGAGAAGCGATAGAGCCAAGTAGGTTTTTCAACTATATGAACTAGAAAAGCACCTGGTGAGGCCAGCCACCCAGGTAACTCTAATGCAACCCCCTCCCCCCAGATCTAAGTAGAGACAGCCCTGCCACTAAGCAGGTTTGCAACATTTGAAACATCTTTCAGAGTTTCCTGCATTTCTATTCCTTCTCTACGACAGAAACTCCCTTCAAAACTGCCAGCCTGTTCATCTTTGGCCATGGAAATAAGTAGAATGCAGGGATCTGTTATTACTGTGGTTTGGTCCTTTGCATTCAAAGGCAGCATTCCTATTCTGCATTTCCACCTTCAAGTTTACTGTGGTTCTATAGAACCTTGCTCCCTAATGTATGCCTGTCCCCCTTGGGTCAGAGGCCAAAAATAGTAACTTAGCTGGTTGGGAGGGGGGTGGGAGGAATGGGACTGGAGAGGCGCTTTCTATGAGAACTCCAAAAGTACCACTTTTCCAACAGATTTTTTAAGGCCATAGGTTGACGTGAAAGTTATAAAGTTCATGATGGAAACACATTAGGAAATAGTGTGACAACAAAAGCTGTGTGCTCAGTGATTGACAGAAACAGCAGTGGTTGGGCAGTGAGACCACTGGAAAAGGTCCTCCGAAGTGGAAGCTACTCCCAGATCCACCTCCTCATGGAAGGACCTGCCCACCTGTGCCTGGAGCAGTTATAGCTGCTGGACTCGGTGACTGGTTCTGCAAATGGTTGGGGTCATCGTAGCTAGAGTGGTTGGGAAGGAAACAGCAGGGAAAGCGCAGGAGTGTAAGCAGGGCCAGCTTCAGGGGCACACCCTGTGCAGACATGCAGGCTCCCACACTTCATTAAATACTGTCACAGTCTTGAAAGTCTTAATCTGCAAGAGCAAATTGCTAAATTTTCAGAAACTTTGCAAGCCAGTTGTTAAACACAGCCATCATTAAAAATTAAATTATAGCCTGGCCAGTATGGGTCAGTGGTTGAGCGTCAGCCCATGAACCGGGAGGTCATGGTTCAATTCCAAATCAGGGCACATGCCTGGGTTATGTAGGGGGTGGGCAGGGCAACCAATAGATGTTTCTTTTCATGGATGTTTCTATCCCTCACCCTTCCTCTCTCTAAGATCAATTTTTAAAAAATTAAATTGTATAAACTTACAAGATAAATCCTCAAAACTCATCATTGCCTAATGTATTACCACATGTTACTGTCCTCTAAGCTCTTGAGGTTGTCTATTGTTTCCATATGGTAGGAATGCTGTATAGTGGTAAGCAATGGTATGCACATCTCTTCCCAGCTCCATGTTCAGTGAAGTGGTGCTAGTAGCTTGACATTGTCTATGTTGGGAGTATTTACACCATGGAAATGGACAAGCACAGCTAACCAGGGCTTCTTCTTACACCCCACCCCTGGAGAGGCCATTGTTGAACATCACTTTGCCCAGCTGTAAGGGTGCTTACATAGCAAGGTTTTGAGGTGAGAAGACAAGCTAAAACTGGAAATTTAATTTTGTATAACCTAATTAGGAGAAGGCAATATTTGCCATTGTTTTGCTCCTTTTATCTAGTATCTTATAAAACAACTCTCCATGTGTTTGTCAAAGAAAAGGAACATTATACCTTAAAGAAAAGGAAATCAAATATCAGTGAAATTGAAAATTTTTCTTAAAAAAGAGACAATGGAACTTCAAAACTAAAACTGAGATAATCATTCTGGAGTCAAAGTTATCACTCTGTAGGGTTTTTTAAATTTTGTTTTGTCCTTGTCTTACATTTACCTCCTCTAAAAATTCTCCATGGTTTAACTATCCCGTATTTTTGACCGACCAACCCTCAATTTTTGAACTTCTGTTCTTCATGTCTTACATGCTGTCGCTATTTGTTTCTGATTCCATCTGTTTAATCATTTGCCTTCATTTCATGCTACATGGTAACAGGGTCTATTGTATAACCAAGCTTTTGTTGAGTGTGTTTTCATAAGTTTGTTTGCTAACTATATCTCCAATTTTGTAAACTATCTGTTCATATCCTTTGCCTATTTATCACATTATTATTAGATGGTTGCAAAAGCTTTTTACCAAAAAAAAAAAAAAAGCTTTTAACTCTTGGAATACCACATGCTTCAGGAATTTTTTTTCTCATTTTCATTTCCATTTTTCCATTGGTTTATATTGGGGATTTTAATGTACAGAAATTTTACATTTTTATGTAGTTAAATTTTCCATGTTTTCTGTTATCTTTTCTTTTATTAACTTGAAAAAATATCCCCATTCCAAAGATTTGGTGAATATTCCATTATTGTTTTCATCAGTGTTTTATTAAGTCTATTCTGTGATATACAGTAATTCTATAATCTACTGTGTGGCTGGTCAATAAAAGTTTGTCAGCTTCTTTTTGCTGGAGAAAAGAAGCCTTCAGATTTGTTTCTGAGATTGTCACTGGCTTGAAACCAGAGTGTTTACCGTCACTGCAACACAGAGCCTCCGTTTCCTCTCCCTGTGGTTCTGCTGAGATGATTTCTGAGACTGAAAATATCTGGGAGACGTTGTAATGAGGTCTTAATCATGATGTTGAGTGTGAATTTGAAGAAAGTCCTATAGGAATTTTTATATTTAAAGGAAGTACTTTTGATCTATTTGCAGAGCCAGTATCCTTAGGGAGGAGACTTAGAAAACCAACCAAATTTAAACCCATTATTTCTAAATTATTAATATACACTGAGTCTATATTGTTATTACATAATTTTTTATTATGGTAAAATGTACATAACATGAAATTGACCACTTAAATACATTTCTAAAACATTATTTTAGTAATAGTTAACTCTTGAGTATTTACTATGGACAACACAGTTTTCATATTAGTATATTTATATGCATATTGTTATTTAATTCCCACTCTTTTATAAGTTTATGTATCTACAAAAATCTAATTGCAACTCTGCTCTTATATTTACTTTTTATTTTACTTTTAATTTTTTTTAATTTATTAACTCGAGGCCCAATACATGAAATTCGTGCAAGAATAGGCCTTCCTTCCCCCGGCTGCTGGCACCGGCTTCCCTCTGACACCCTTACACCTGGACCCAGGCTTTCCTCGCAGCCCCGGCTTCGTCCGGAAGGTTGTCCGGTCTAATTAGCATATTATGCTTTTATTATTATAGATTGGTTTGAGAGAGAGACACACACATTAATTTTTTCCACTTATTTATGCATTAACTTTAAAAATTATTCCTGCTCACTTTAGAAAACTTAGAAAATACAGACTAGCAAGAAAAGGAAATTGCAGTCATCTATTTTGCCACCAAGGGCAAGATATGCAGTGTCAACATTGTTGGGAATACCTTCCTAGATTCCCTTCTGTGCATGTTGATATGTACTGTAATCACGTGAGCTTTTTTTTATGGTAAACTCACTGCAATTAACTCCACTTTCCATAATTCACATTTTAAACAATTATGCTCTTAAAATCAACATCAGTTTTTATAAATAGGTGTGCTAGCACAGAAAGTTGCTTATTCTAGCCTAAAATTTAATTTAAAAAAATAATTCTGCCTTAATCCTTTCAAATATGGGACATAAAAGTGACAGTTGCTTGGCAACTAAAATGATTCTAATGAGGAATTAAAAACATTACAAGAAGAGTAATTACTCATTTCTTTCTTTTCAAGGCCAAATGCTAAGTATGATAACCAGTGACTATAGTTATAATAAATGAAGAAAACAAAAAAGTGTTTCTATTAACTTAAAATTCTAGGTGTGGGCCTTTTTTTTTTTTTAATGAATGAGGGAAGTTAGATGGGTTTTGTGGAAGAGAAGCTTTGTTTTCAGAAACAATGAAAAAATCTTATGTTCACTAACTTTCTAAGAGACCCAAGAAGTTGCAACTGCAAAAGATCAGAAACTAGAAGATGCTACAGCTTGGCCCATCTGTGATTCTTGTGCAGAGTAGGAGAGATGGCGGCCAGTGGTGTGATGGAGACCACATTGCCCACTTTGTTTTTTTCCAGACAGTGGTCCAGGGCCCTGGAGAGATTGCCAAGGTTCTTACCAAAATCTTCAGGCAGGAGATGCTACCAAGATGGAGCTTGGGTTGGAGGGACACCACCAATGAACTGAAATGGACAAAAGGAGTAGTGACGGGAGGCACTGTTCCTGCCAGTTTCTTAGTGAAGGAGAGAATGGAATAACCAGAGTAGTGAGGCCATCAGTGATGAAGTCATCTGGGAATTTGGGGGTGGAGGCGCAAAGGTAAATATTCCTGGCATCCTTTCACTGACCTCTCTGAATTGCTGTCCAGGACTTGCACTCTTTTTAATCTTGTGAACAGCCCCATTTAAGAGGACACCCAGGGTATTTAGGAAGCCAGGAAATGTCCCTGCATTATCATTCATGAGTCTATCTTATTAGAATATAATTACAGCCTATAGAGCATCCTTAAATCGGATGAGCAATTAATCATTTTGGTTAATTTCACATTCACTTATTGAATGCCAAATGCATAGGGGCATTTTCCTGCTTCCTTTTCCTCTTCCTCCCCAGTGCGTTGGCATCATGGGTTCCAGATTTACTCCATCCATACCTGCCTTGGCGGGTTCATCATTTACCTCCACTCCCAGGCAATTCAGGCCACACAGTCACTCTGCTTCTGATGCACTGCTTCCCAGGAAATAGCCGGGGTGTCCCCACTGCTGCTGCTGGGCTAGCCAGAGATGCACGGAGCACTTGGTCTCAGCGAATGACACTGGAGTTCACTTGACTTTGGCATTGCTTTAAGCCCTGAAGAAAGCAGTGTGCTGTGGTTCCCCGCCCCTCTGTCCCCAGTGGCTTAGAGTCCTGTTACCTGGTCAGCAACCGTAATCATCTACCTGAGGAGCATAGCTTCAGTGAACTGAGAAAGTGTGCCCTCCGAGTTGCAAGAAAGATGGAGGAGGAGCCTCTCAATGAAAAGAGACTTAAGGGACATTTCAACTTTTTAAAAAATGGAACCTTTTAGAAAACTATATCATTAATTATAGGTATTTGGAAATCTGAATGCTGACTGGGTATTTGGTATTAAGAATTACTATTGGTTTTGTTTTAGGCATGTTGTTTTAAAAAGTCCTTATTTTAAAATATCCTATCTAATAAAAGACAAAAAGGGTAATTGACTGTACCTTCGCTATGCTTCCCATTGGCTAATCAGGATGATATGCAAATTAACCGCCAACAAAGATGGCGGCCAGCAGCCACGCAGCTGAAGCGAGCAGGAGGCTTGCTTGCTCCAGTGATGGAGGAAGCCAAGGTTCCCCGCCTGCCGCAGCCCGGCTCTGAGCTCTGAAAGCAACTAAGTTTCAATTATAGAAGCTAAACAAACCCCAGATACCTGCTTTCAGCTGGCCGTGGCCTCAGAGCTGGAGCGAGTGGCTCTCAGCTCCAGTGACAGCAACAGAGTTTCAATTATAGAAGGTAAATAAATCCCAGAATTAAAAAAAAGAAAAAAGGAGAACCAAAACCGGTTTGGCTCAGTGGATAGAGCGTCGGCCTGCGTACTGAAGGGTCCCAGGTTTGATTCCGGTCAAGGGCATGTACCTGGGTTGCGGGCACATCCCCAGTAGGAGGTGTGCAGGAGGCAGCTGATCGATGTTTCTCTCTCATCGATGTTTCTAACTCTCTATCTCTCTCCCTTCCTCTCTGTAAAAAATCAATAAAATATATTTAAAAAAAAAAAAAGGAGAGGCTTGGAGCTTCAGTTGCTGGCCAGCCTGAAAATGGCCCTCAGCCCCTCACCCAGACTGGCCAGGCACCCCAGTGGGGACCCCCACCCTAAAGGGGGTGTGGCCAGCCTGAAAACAGCCATCAGCCCCTCATCCAGGCTGGCCAGGCACCCCAGTGGGGACACCCACCCTGAAGGGGGTGTGACCAGCTGCAAACAGCCATCAGCCCCTCACCCAGGCTTGCCAGGCACCCCAGCGGGACCCCCACCCTGATCCGGGACACCCTTCAGGGCAAACCAGCCGGCCCCCACCCGTGCACCAGGCCTCTAGCCTATATAGTAAAAGGGTAATATGCAAATTGACCCTAACAGTAGAACGACTAGGAATGACTGGTCACTATGACACACACTGACCACCAGGGGGCAGACGCTCAATGCAGGAGCTGCCCTCTGGTAGTCAGTGCGCTCCCACATGGGGGAGCTCTGCTCAGCCACAAGCCAGGCTGATGGCTGCCAGTACAGCAGTGGTGGTGGGAGCCTCTCCTGCCTCCTCAGCAGTGCTAAGGATGTCTGACTGCAGCTTAGGTCTGCTCCCCGCTGGCAAGTGGACATCCCCTGAGGGCTGCTGGGCTGCCAGAGGGATGTCTGATTGCCAGCTTAGGCCCAATCCCCCGGGGAGCAGGCCTAAGCCAGCAGGTGGTCATCCCCAAAGGGGTCCCAGACTGTGAGAGGGCACAGGCCAGGCTGAGGGACCCCCCCCCAAGTGCACAAATTTTTGTGCACCTGGCCTCTAGTATATAATGAAAGAGTTACTGATGAAATATCACGTTTGGGATTTGCTTTATAATAATATGGGAGGGAAAGTGAATGTGGTATAGATAGATCAAAATTGGCCATGTGATGATCATTTTTGAAGCTGAGTGAGTCCATGGAGTTTTCTTACATTGTTTTGCCTACTGTGGTATTTGCTTATAATTTTCTTTTTTTTTTTTTAATTTACTTTTCAGTGACAGTTGACATACAATATTATATTAGTTTTATGTGTACAGCATAGTGCTTAAACATTTATATAACTAATTTATGAAGTGATCACTTCAGTAACTATAGTATCGAAATGACATCATACATAGTTATTACAATATTAATTTTAAAATATTTTCTCTGACTTTATTTCTATAAAATTTGTTTTAATCCTCAAGCAAGGATATGTTTTAATTGATATTTTTAGAGAGCGAGAGGAGGGGAGAGAGAGAGAGAGACACTGATGTGAGAGTAAAACATTGATCAGTTGCCTCTCCATACACATACTTGCACCAACCAGGGATTAAACCCAAAACCTTTTGGTGTATGGGACAATGCTTCAACCAGCTAAGCCACCCAGGCTGGGCACAATATTATTGACTATATTCCCTATGTTGTAATTTATATCCCCAAGACTAATTTTATGACTACCAATTTGTACTTCTTAATCCCTTTGCCCTTTTTACCCAGCCTTCCAACCGCCCTCCCCAACCCCCCACCAATTTGATAAACCTCAATTTGTTTTCTGATCTGAATTTGCTTCTGTTTTGTTCGCTAGTTTTTGTCTTTTAGTTTCCACATATAAGTGAAATCATACAATATTTGTCTTTCTCTGTCTTACTTATTTCACTTAGTGTAATACCCTTTAGGTCCATTCATGTTGTCACAAATGGAAAGATTTCATTATTTCTTATGGCTGAGTAGTATTTCATTACATATATGTAACACAATTCCTTTATCCATTGGTTTATCAATGGATACTTAAGTTATATCCATGTCTTGGCTATTGTAAATAATGCTGCAAAAAAAAAAAAACATATGGGGGAAAAAAACATACAGGTGCATATATGTCTTCAAATTAGTGTTTTGGATTTCTTTGGATAAATAGCCAGAAGTGGACTTGCTGAGTCATACGGTAGTACTATTTTTAACTTTTTGAGGAAACTCCATACTGTTCTCCATAGTGGTTGCACCAATTTACAATGCTACCAACAGTGCATGAGGGTTCCCTTTCTCCACATTCTCTCCAACACTTGTTGTTTGCTGATTTATTGATGGTAGCCATTCTAACAGGTGTATGGCGATTTCTCACTGTGGTTTTAATTTGCATTTCCCTGATAATTAGTGATCTTGAACATCTTTTCCTACTTCTATTGGCCCTCTGTATGTCCTCTTGGGAGGACATAGAGGTCTATTCAGGTCTCTGCCCATTTTTTAATCAGATTGTTTGTGGGATTTTTTATTTTTTTTTTGACGTTAAGTTGTTTGAGTTTCTTATGTTTTGGATATTAACCCCTTATCAAATGTATCTTTGGTGAATATCTTCTCCCACTCAGTAGGTTGTCTTTTTATTTGTTGCTGGTTTCCTTCACTCTGCAAAAACTTTATTTTATGTAGTCCTATTTGTTAATTTTTTTGGTTTGTTTTTCTTCCCAAAGACACATATCCCCCCAAAATGGTTAAGACCAATGTCAGAGTTTACTGGCTATGTTTTCTTCTAGGAGTTTTATGGTTTCAGGTCTTACATTCAAGTCATTAACCCATTTTTACTTTATTCTTGTATATGGTATAATAAAGTGGTCTGGTTTAATTTTTTTACATCTATCGGTCCAGTTTTCCCAATACCATTTAGTGATGAGATTGTCTTTCTCCTATTGTATAGTCTTGCTTTATTTGTCATAGATTAGTTGACCATACAGATGTGGCTTTACTTCTGGGCTCTCTATTCTGTTGAATAACAGTGGTTAAAGTGGGCATCTGTTTTGTTCCTGAACTTAAAGAACAAGCTCTTTGTTTCATTTGCAAATGACTCCATTCAGTAGATTGTTTTTTCATCTCCATGCTTTCCTTTACTGTGAGAAAGATTTTTAGTTAATGTATTCCTCATTAGTTTATTTTTGCTTTTGTTGCCTTTGCCCAAGGACATATCTAAAAATAATATTGCAAAGGCTGATTTCAAAGAGTTTACTATCAATGTTTTCTTATAGGAGTTTTATGATTTCAGGTCTGAATTTTAAGTGTTTGATCCATTTTGAGTTTAGTTTGTATATGGTATAAGGAAATGGTCTAGATTTGTTCTTTCCTTCCTTCTTTCCTTCCTTCCTTCCTTCCTTCCTTCCTTCCTTCCTTCCTTCCTTCCTTCCTTCCTTCCTTCCTTCCTTCTTTCTTTCTCTCTTTTTTTTTTTTTTTGCATGTACCTATCCAATATTCCCAACACCATGAAGAGACAGTTTTCCCCTTATGGTATATTCTTGCCTCGTTTGTTTTAGATTGACCATAGAAGTGTGGGGTGTCTTCTGGTCTCTATTCTGTTTCATTGATCTATTTTTGTGCTACTACCATACAGATTTGATTATTATAGCCTTGTACTATAGTTTTAAGTTAGGGAGAATGACACCTCTAACTTTTTTCTTTCTCAAGATTTCTTTGGCTCTTTGGAGTCTATTGTGATTCCATATACATTTTAGGATCACTTGTTCTAGTTCTGTTGAAATTGAAAATGCCATTGGTATTTTGATAGAGATCGCATTGCTTGGGGTAGTATGGACATTATTAATTCTTCCTATCTTAGCATGGTATATCCTTCCACTTATTTGTGTCTTCTTCAATTTCTTTTATCAATACTTTATACTCTTTAGAATACAGGTCTTATACTTCCTTAGTTAAATGTATTTTTAGGTATCTTATTCTTTTTAATACAATTAAAAATGAGGTTGTTTTCTTCATTTCTCTTTCTGATAGTTTATTTGTATACAGAAATTTAACAGATTTCTGAGTATTAATTTTATATCCTACCACTTTACTGAATTCATTTATTAATTCTAATAGTTTTGGTAGAATCCTTCAGATTTCCTGTATAGTATCATGTCATCTGCAAAAGTGACAATTATACTTCCTCCTTTCCAATTTAGATACCTTTTATTTCTTTTTCTTGTCTATTCCAGTACCATAGTGGTGACAGTGGCATCTTTGTCTTGCTTCTGATCTTAGAAAAGCAGTTTTCAGCTTTTCACTGTTGAATATGTTAGCTGTGAATTTGTCACATAAGGTCTTTATTATATTGAGGTGTGTCCTATACTCACTTTGTAGGGAGGTTTTTTAAAAAAATCAGAAATGGATATTGAATTTTAATACTTTTTCTGCCCCTAATTATATAATCATGTGATTTTTATCCTTCATTTTGTTTGTGTGGTGTATCACATTGATTGATTTGTGGATATTGAGCCACCTTTGCACCTCTGGACCAGGTATATGATGTGCTTAATCTGTTGTTGAAGTCAGTGTGCTAAGATTTTGTGAAGGATTTTTGCATCTGTGTTCATCAGGGATATTAGTCTGTAATTTTCTTTCTGTTGCAGTGTCTTTGTCTGGTTCTAGTATCAGAGTAATGCTAGCATTGTAGAATGAGTTTGGAAGGTTTCCCTACTCTTCAATTACTTTGGAATAGTTTGAGAAGGATAGATATTAATTCTTCTTCGAATGTTTGGTAGACAAACCAGATGGTTTGTAAAGCCATCTGGTCCTGGACTTCTTTTGTTGGAAGTTTTTGATTACTGATACAATTTCATATCTAGTGATCAGTCTGTTCAGATTTTCTTTCTTTTTTTTCTGATTCAGTCTTGGAAGATAATGTATCTCAGAATTTATCCATTTTTTTCTAGGTTGTCCAATTTGTTGGCATAGTATTTTCTTATAATCCTTTGTGTTTCTGCGATGCCAGTTGTCACTCCTCTTCTTTCATTTCTGATCTTATTTATTTGGGCCCTCTTTTTGTTCTTGATAAGTCTGACTAAGAATTTATTGATTTTGTTTATCTTTTCAAAGAACTAGCTCTAGTCTTATTGATACATATTTTCTATTGGTTTTGTTTAGTCACTAATTTATTTCTGCTCTGATTTTTATTATTTCCTTTGTTTGGGCTTTATTTGCTTTTCTTTTTCTGGTTCCTTTAGATATAAGTTTAGATTATTTATTTTATATTTTTCTTATTTCTTTAGGTAGGCCTACATTGCTATGAATTTCCCTATTAGAACTGCTTTTACTGTGTCCCCAAAATTTTAGAATGTTGTGTTTTTATTTTCATTTGTTTCAAGATATTTTTTTCTCCTTGATTTCTTCATTAACCCATTGATTATTTAGTAGCTTGTTGTTTACCCTTTATTTATATTTTTCCAGTTTTTTCTTGTAAAGATTCTAGTTATATACCATTGTTATTAGAGAAAATGCTCCATAGGATTTCAATCTTCTTAAATTTACTGAGACTTGATTTTTTGCCAAACTTGGACTATCTATACTGCTGATTTGGGGGGAATGTTACAGATATCTATTAACTCTACCTGGTATAATGTGTCATTTAAGGCCACTCTTTTCTTGTTTATTTCTGCCCAGATGTTCTATCCAATGATAAAGTAGGGTGTTAAAGTCCCCTACTATTATTGTATTACTATCTATCTCTCCCTTTATGTCTGTTAATATTTGCTTTATGTGTTTTGGTGCTCCTACATTGGGTGTATAGATGTTTACAAGTGTTATATCCTCTTGTTAGATTGATCTTTTCATCACTATATTAGAGGCCCGGTGCCACTGGGCCGGAGGGGGGGGGGAGCGGGGAGGGGGGAGGCCCTCCTCCTGGCCTGCGCCCTCCCGCAGTCCGGAACCTCTCGCTCCTTACCACCCACCTGCTCGCTGCTCCTTACCGCTCAGCTGGCTGCTCCTTAGTGCTGCTGCGAAGGCAGGAGAGGCCCCCCCCAATTTGTCCCCTCCCCTGGTTGAAGGGGGGGGACCCATGGGTTGGGGGAGGGATTTTAAAGTGAAAAAAACCCCCTGGGGGGTAGGCTCCTTTGGCCTGCCGAGGGGGCGCTACAGCAAAAAAAAGAAAATTTTTTGTGTGGGTTGTCCCCCCGCCAAGTGTGCCATTGTTGTATTTGTATTTTGTTTGATTTTTTAGAATGGCGTAGTAGGGTGTAATGTGATGAATGACAGCCTTTATTTGCCATTCTATGTAAGATTGGTTTAAAAACGATGAGTTGAGACAAATTTAGATTTTTATTA
>NW_005871086.1:7473764-7507226 GCF_000147115.1 Myotis lucifugus | reverse complement strand
CCCCCCCGCCACAGCTGCCTGCAACTCACCAGCCATGAGCCCGGCTTCTGGCTGAGCGGTGCTCCCCCTGTGAAGCGCACTGACCACCAGGGGGCAGCTCCTGCTTTGAGCGTCTGCCTCCTTGTGGTCAGTGCGCATCATAGTGACCAGTTGTTCTGGTCATTCTGGTCATTCCTCCATAATGGTCACTTAGGCTTTTATTATATAGATAAGTCCCTTCTTTGTCTCTTGTTACAGTTTTTGTTTTAAATTCTACTTTGTCAGATATAAGTATTGCTACCTCTGCTTTCTGTTTCCTGTGCATGAAACATATTTTTTCATTACTTCACTTTCAGTGTATGTGTGTGCCTTTTGATCTGACGTCAGTTGCTTATAGGTAGCATATACATGGGTCTTGTTTATTAATATATATCCAATCATGCTATGTCTCTTGATAGGAGCATATAGTCCTTTTATGTTTAAAGTAATTATGGATAAGTATGTACCAATTGCCATTTTATTAATTGTTTCTTGTTTGCTTTTGGTTGTTCTTTGTTCCTTTCTTCTCTTTCTCTCTTGTACATTGATGACTTTAGTGATTTATTTGCATTTATTTTTCTTATGTTGTGTATCTATTATAGTTTTTTGATTTTTAGTTACCATAAGATTCATATATGACAAGTTTTGTTTATAGCAGTCTATTTTAAGTTCATTGTCATTTAAGTTCAAATGCATTCTAAAAACACATTTTTGCGCACCCCCTTACACATATTTTTGACAACATATTTTACAGCATGTGTGTATCCCTTAATTTGTTACTGTAGTTACACATATTCTTACTAAAACTTTCTTCTTTGCTATTTTTCCATCTGCAAACAGGATAATTTGAAAAATTTTAAAGGTCATTTTAGTTAGGGTGAAAATTAAATAAGATTGTTTTAGCTTCGGTTTTCCCACATACAGATCCTGAGACAAGGATTTAAATACAAATAGTTTACTTTGGGAGATGATATTAGGAAAAACTGGTAGAGGGACAGGGAAGGCAGCTTATAAAGAGTGCATTGTCAAGTGAATTATTACTCAGAATCAGGATATAGGAGTTCTGGCCCAAGGCAAAAAAAGCTGGGCATTTATATACCAAGTTCCATCAGTCATTGGTTAAGGGCTGCTTTTAAGAGATGTTAATTCTCTAGCATATCTGGCCTGCCTTGCACACAGGATGTAGTGGCCTCCAGAGAAAGTCCTCAGGAATATGGAAGTTGAGTGGGTATGCACTCTAGTGGTAAGGCCTGAGAATGTATAGGTGGGGTACTGGCAGGCTCTGCTACAAAGTAAAAAATCAAATGCTCAATAAATGTTAGACAAATATCGTCTACATAAAAATTTATATAAGCAGATTTATCGCTGGTTAATAATCATACTCAAAGTGTATGCATACAGATAGGAACATAGATGGATGTCATCCTGCAGGTGTAAGCATTTACTAATATGAGTGGTTCTGGACATTTTCATCAGACTGAAACACAGTCTGTTTTTGGTAGACACACTGATGGAATTAGCAAATACACAAGGTGAAAATCAAAATTCAGGAGATAATAAGGCAAAACAAAGAACTTTGATAAACAACACATCAGTAAGAATAAGTGTCTTGCACTTAAGTTTTAAAATATTGATTCATATATGTTTTGCATGGAGAAAAAAACTGTATAAATTATCAATCTTGTGAAAAATACCAAAGGATTTTAGTAGGTTGTAAATTCAGTGTAAGCCAGTAGTGCCATGTGTCTTCTCAAAAAGTTAAAATAATCTGAGATTGCATTAATAGAAATAGACTTTCCAGATTTAGGCTTAGTACCCCAGCTGTATTCTGAGGTCCAGTCTTAATGCTGGCACATAGGAATTCTTGGCCCTTAGCAAAGAGTTAATGTTTCTGAAATGCTTGTTCTAAAGACATGAAAATCAATACACATTTTTTGTATTGTTGTGAAAGGTGTTATTAAATTCAGGTTTAATCTCTGTTTTCCATGCTAGAAATGGAAAGCTAGAGTGAGTACAAAGGAGAGGAATAGTGAAGAAATGACACAGAAATCAAATTATGAGGATATAAGATGGCAGTACCTGAAAAGAAGACAATTGGGTGGCTTTTTCTTTTTTCTTGGTCTTAATCTGTGTTAAAGTGTTAAGTCTTGACAGTGTTAAGCATAAAAGAGTTAGTACAAGGTATTTACCTCCAAAAGGACAGATATAAAATATAAGTGGATTCAAATTTCAGCAAGAAACTGCAACTTCCCATTTATAAAGATATTCAGGATCAAAACAAGAACTTCCAGTCTGGTCATAATGGAATATTGGGTACTGTAATTATGTTCCTGCTATAAACAGCTATAAAAATGGACAACATATGTGAAACAACTATTTTCAACTATTGGATTGGTTTGTGGATAAAAAGAAAAGTCATATCTTGGCTTTTGCCTGGGGGCACTGTACAAATTTTGGTACAGGGCACTAGGTCCTGGAGAGCAGCATCTTGCTTGGCAGAGGAAGCAGAGTTTGTGTTCAGGGCTTCTGGGATTGCTGGAATTTGTGGAGTAGGATACTGGAGAGAAGGGATCTCCTTTAGCCTTTCGCCAAATACTAAACTGTGTATGAATATGCTAAGACTCCATGACACCAATTAGTCACTGGGGGTCTGTGAGTCAGAGGAAGTCTCATAAGTATCATGTCACACACAGTTCCAACCGGTAGAATGGAGAGATATAACACCTTGGGCATTCAGTTAGGATCTGAAAAAGACTGCAACATAGGAGTTGGGTTACTCTAGACCTAGAGTAAGAGCTACCCTTGACCCACACTAGCAAGGCCTAAATATAGACCTTGATAGTGCCAATGTGAGGCTCAAGTAAATTAAATGTCTCAACATTGTATCCACCATGCCCAGCATATAATGTAAAATTACAATACACAAAGAAGCAGGAAAATGTGACCCATAAGAAGAAAAAAAAATTCATAGGAATGAACTCAAGAGTTGACACAAATGTTGGAGGTAATCCATAAGGAATTTAAAACAGCTTTTGTAAATATGTTGAAAGACTTAAAGTAGGGTGAACAGATGGGTAGCTTCAACAGAGAAATAGAAACAATTAAAAAATGGAAATTCTAGAAATGAAAAATAAAATACACCAAACGGAAAAATTCACTGGATGGGCTTAATACTTCATTGGACACTGGAAAAAAACACATGATCATTGAATTTGAAGACAACTCAATAATTCAAAAAGACTGAAAACAACAACACTAGAGTTTCAGGTGATACAACTGGAGCTTATATGGAAATAAAAGGACCTGAGATAGCCAAAACAATCTTTTCATGTTTTTTAACACTACAGAGGTCTTTTCCCCCCCACACACACTTATCATGCCATGACTTCATAGGGAGTGGGTTCCCACAGCTCAGGCTCCCTTCCATTGGTTCTCACAAAGTGTGCTTCTCTGGGTGGAGCAGGCTGACTCTTCAGTTGAACCCAGGTACCTTTCTCGTTGGCTTCCTTCTTTTTCTGATCATTTTCCTTCACAGGTTTCAGGAAGCTTTCTCGGCTCTTAGAGTGCTTAATATGCTCAATACGTACATTAATTCTCTTGGCAAGACTCTTGCCCTTAGCTTGTTTGTTTACAACAGTGCCCACCACATGCTGGGTGACATTGTTCACTCTCCCAGTTTTGCCAGGGGAACATTTGTGGGGCGCTCCTTTTCGAACAGCACTCATTCCCGTGATGTCCACATTATCACCTTTCTTGTAGATGCGCATGGATGTGGGCAAAGGAACAATTGCATGTTTTCTGAAAGGCCTAGAGAACATATAGCGGGTGCCTCTCCTCTCTCCCTTTGTGTTAGTCATTTTGGCGAATTACTGGAAGATGGCGGTTCCGGCCAAAAGGCCAAAACAATGTTGAAAAAGAAAGATAAAGTTGGAAAATTTACAATACCTGATATCAAAATTTACTATAAAGCCATAATAATCTAGACCATATAAGTACAGACAAATATATCAGTGGAACAGAATAATGAGTTCAGAAATAAATCCACATATATGGGCAATTAATCTTCAACAAAGACACCAAAGTAAGTCATGGAAAAAGGAATGTCCCTTCAACACGTGGTGATGGAACAACTGCTACCCATGAAAAAAAATGACTGTGAACTGTATTTCACACCATACACAAAAAATAACTTGAAATGAATCAGGGAGCTAAATATAAAGTACAAGTAATAAGGCTTCTGAAAAGTAATATAGAATGTTTTTGTAAACTTTGGGTAGGTACTTTTATACAGGATGCAAATGGTAATTAATGGTGTATTTAATAGGTTAGACTTCAAAAAAATAATTTCTGCTCATCAAAAGAGCCATTAAATAAATGAATGACCAAGCTACAGAATGGGAGAAAATACTTGGTAACACAAATCTTTGACAGGAATTTTATATATTCAAAATATATTTTAAAAACTCCTGTGACCCAATAATAAAAAAAACAATTAAAATGGACAAAAACACACACATCACAAAAGAAGATACATGAATGCAAATAGACACATAAAAAATCCTCAACATCATTAGGCACTGAAAAATGTGAATTATAATCACAATGAGATACCACTGTTACAGCCACTGAAAAGGCTGAAATTAAAATACAACACCAAGTGTTGGTGAGGATGTGGAGCATCTGAGACTCTTAAGCATTACTGATGGGGATGTAAAATGATACAATCACTTTGGAAGACTGCTTAGCAATTTCTTATAAAATAAAATATTCACCTACCCTGTTAGCCTATCAATTCCACTACTAGGTATTTATGGAAGAGGAAGGAAAACACATGCCTGCAATATAACTTGTACAAGAATGTCCATAAGAGCTTTAGCCATAAAAATCTAAAACTGGAACAACCCATATATCACTTGACAGCAAAAAGAATAAACAAAGTGTGTTTATTCAACAGAATACCTATATATCCATGAAAAGGAATGAACCACTGATACAGTTAACATTGTTTCATCTCAAAAACATTTTGCTTCACGAAAGAAGCATTGCACACAAAAAAAATACATACTGTATGATTTCAATTATGTGAAGTGCTAAAACAGGTAAAACTAATCTGTTTTTTTGTGTGTGTGTTTTTAAATACTGGCTTTATGGTTGGAGGAACTGACTGGGAATATTAGGAAACTTACTGGGTCATAGAAATATGCTAGATCTTGAGAGGGGTTTGATAAGATAGAGAAAGTTATTTTTCGAAAGCAAACAAACACCAAAACAGCCTACCAGGAACAATGATAGGAGGTCCTTCTTTAGGAGTTTTAAGTGAGGAACAATCTTATCACAATTCACGCCCATGAGGTCGAGCTTGCTAGAAGGCAGCAGGTGACAAGTGGTGATGACTACCTTCTGCTTCAGCCGGTTTACTCCTCTGGGCCCCTCTGTGATTGTGTGTGATCAAACATGTGAGGGCCGCATTCGGAGGGACAAATGTCTAGTAACTCAGAAACTAGAGACCCCTTCTGATGACCAGGCCAGGGCGGGGAGATAAAACCCTCCTTATTTAATCAGGTGACCTGCTGCTAATGAAGTACTCCTTGGAACACCCCAAGAACTAAAGAGGTGAAATGGCAAATTACCTGAAGGTTAATTCACAAGATCATGCCAGTTCAGAAGGGTTCATTGAAATTTGCCAAGAACCCTCACAGTTTAACCATCCTTTTGAGTCTGTTCCAATTGTTTTACCGGAGTTACTGAAATGCCGTAAAACAACAGTGGGTCCTCTCGTAGCACAAGCGTTTTCAGTGGTAAAAGACCCACGAGTTGGGTGGTGGGAAAGGGACAGAGAAATGCTTTGCTGTCCTGGATGCAAAGCTCCTGTCCAAAGCAGAACGGAGTCATCCTGGGACTGAGCTTCTGTTGCCCCTTTGCTAATGAACACCTGTAGAGGGATAGGCCCCAGTGGGCACCTCCTCAAGACACCAGAGGCAGAGGGGAGAGAAGCTGCCCACACCCCACAGGCAAAGATCAGGGGTGCCGACGGCCACAGGAGAACTGGCGCCTTTATTTTAGACTATGAAGGGCCAGGGTCTCTGGCTTCAGGAACCAAGTATCATCCCAGAGCACGGCTGTGCTTCGGCGGGTAGGGGGAGAGAAAGAGATTGCTTTGCTAATATCTAATAGGAAACTGCCTGTGGCCCAGCCTGTTAATTTTATCTTGGTCCCTGGCTCACCCCAGACAATGCTGGCACCAAATCCCCTATTTGTTAAATGCTTCCCTGAAAACAACTGAAAGACACCCCGCCCCCCCGCTCCCCCCCCACCCCCACCCCACCCCCGATTTCTGAAACTGGAAGTGTCTTCCTGGGCTCACTGGGAGCTTGAAGACCTACCCCAGGGCAAGGAATGGGCTCAATGGGCTAAATCAGCCCAAGCAAACTGATCGATCATCCAGGTCCCTGGAAAGATTTCAAAAAATACAAATTATGTGCGCAATTCCTGGACGTCTTGATGTGATAGATATGAAATCAGGACTTGGATTTAATTTGGGGGGAGGGGGGAGTTTGGCTTATTTTTTGTTTTGTTTATGTTTAACCTACCCAGGAAGTCTTAAAGTCAGATTTAATATATTTATTTGCTTCTGGATAAGCCAGAGCATATTCATCCTGAGATACAAAACCATTGTTTTTATTTCCCCTAAAACTCCCCATTAACATCAAAGCCTACTCTCTAGAAAAGGGGGGAAAATTCCCCAAATTTTACCTATTGTGAATTTTTTCATTTTGTTATGTGATCTCCTCTCAGAGTGACTATTACTATGCAAATATGACTTGAAGAGTACTGAAGTCTCCAACAGCTTAACATAGTCTTTCCTCTGGCTTCCAGGGGTAGCCATGAGGGTGAGAGGTAAAGGGAAATACTCACCAAGTGGGGAAAGCATGGCCGTCCTTACCTACTTCCCAGTCTTCTCTAACCCATTTGGATTGGCGACAAGGTCATAGTTGTGTTCAAATCAATAGCGTGGATCAGGGACAGATGTACCGACTGGTGCATATGAGGGACCAAAGGTGAAATAACAGTACTTACCCCACTGTGATAAAACTCAGCTAAGCAGGGGACACCAAAGTCTTGCCAAATTTCAACCCATCCTTGGTGGCTTTCTGTACATTTGGGGTGGGGGGGGCTGATTTTGTTTGAAAGTGAGTGGCCCAGCACCCCTGTGACAGACTTGGGAAACCCTCAAGTCGTTGCTCCCTGTAGCGTGGGTGGCCTTCCATACAGTTACCCAGCTTCCAAAGCAGGCAGGGAAGGATGTGGAGGGTTAAGATGCTAACGCGGCAAAGTGGAGGAGGAAAAGGAATAGCTGCAAGTAACCGAGCTTCCTAAACAACAAAATCAGTTGAGTTCAGCAAAAGCCACCCTTTATTTCATACTTGGATATGACCTCACTGTAGCAGCAAGTGTGCGTGCACACACACACACACACACACACACACACACACGTACACATATTCACTCTCTCTAGCCCTCCCCTGGTGGCTGTGTCTCTTCAGGGGCTATGCAATTAGGGAAAGATATGCAAGTAGAAATTAAAATCAAGTGCAAGGCTCTTTAGAATGTTCCACCTTAAAAAGAGCCCTGGGCTCAGGTTGTAGGTGCAACAGCCTGGCCATTTGAACAGGACACTAGGTGAGAGGATGCCGCTTTCTTTTTTCTGTCACAGAATTTTAAGGTAAAGATCAGAGTTAGGACCCCTCCCCAGTTAGTATGTGAGGTCCCCATACCCTGACCCTGATCCATTCATTCCCACACCTCTCTCCCTACCTACCTAAACTGTACATCTTTTCCTGAATATATTGTAACTCCCTCATCCAAAAGTAGAAACCGTTTCTCCCCGACCCAGAACACCCTTCCCCCCAGCTTAGTCTGTCCAAATCGGTCCCCTCCTTCAAAGCCCACCTCAGATGCCACTCTTTGTGAAGGTTGAGCCATTGCTTCCAGTGAAATCTGACGTTCCGCCTTGCCCACCCTGCCTTGGCGATGTGTTTCCAGGCCTTCCTGTATCCCCTCCGTCCTGGAGCCAGTAGCACCGGGTACTCACTGGGACCGGAGCCTGGCGCCTCTGCACTCCCCGCAGTACCCAGCACAGGCTCTTCCAACCAAGAACCCAGGGCTGTGACAGCAGCATCAAGGCCTGGAACGCCAACTCTGCCACTGGCGTTATCCTTGGGCCAGCTGCTTATCTGGGGTGATAGTCCAAGTAGTTAACTGGCTCAGCACAGGCCCCATCCATCGGAGGACTGGACAGATTGAACATCCCTTTGTGTGCCTTTCTCATCTGTAAAACAGGCATAGTCCCTGCCTGCCTCGGGGGGAGGTTGGGAGTCAAAGCAGACCATACGTGTGAGTGTTTTGTAGAGTGAAGTGTTCTTCAATCATCAGGCAGGGTTGTTCAGTGGTACTTCTGGGGCTTGTGTGTGGCGTTGGCTGGCCAGCCTCAGCTTTCCCTCTGCCCTACTCCGCTCGGGCTCCCAGGAGCTGACCACGGGGTTGTGTCCGTCGAACAGGACAAATGGGAGAACTCTTGGAAACAAGCCGTTAGGTCCCGCAGTCAGTCAGGATCCCGGCTTCTTCAAGCATCACCCCTTACCGTTTCCATCCTGAAAATGTCAATTTTTCAGTAGATACGTTTTAGAAGATCTAATCGAAGCCAAAAGCCTAGAAAGGGCTTTTTGAACTTGAAGCTTTTCTCACTTGAGGCCACGGTGTGCTATTGCACAGTGACCTTAAAATCCAGGATTCCTAAAGGCATCTGGGGACCTCTGGTTGTCATCATGTGTCAGAGGGCAGCTCTGTCTGAATCTGCAAATGGAAATAAATGCCAGGGACAGTAACACACCTGGAAAGAACAGTCTAAATCTTAGTTCCTGCTTCGTCCTTATAGTTTATTAGCTCTTCTTCTGACCCTTTCTTAAAAACTGTTGATTCTTTTTTTCCTTCACTATCAGCTTCCTGCATCCCCTCATGTCTCATCCTGGGAACACAAAGCCTTAGCTATTTCTTCCTTCCAAAGACATTTCACTCCTTCCTCTTAGCCAGTGCGCAGGGACTGTTTTGTGTTTACTGATGGTTGCTAGTTGATGTCTATTCTTCTCTACCGCAATCTGAGTGAAGGAAAGGGCCACAGTGTAATGTGAAATCACAGTGGTCAGACTCAGTGCAGCAGGGGACCCCAGGCTGTAGGAACCGAAAGGAAATAGACACAGCCTTTGCCTTATCCTTGGAGGAACCCCACTTAAAAAGCAATGCAAGCCCTGGCCAGTGTTCCTAAGTGGTTAGAGCATCTGCCCAGAAACTGAAGGGTCTTGGATTCGATTCCCAGTCAAGGGTATGTACCTCAGTGGCAGGTTCCATCTCTGGCCTAGTCGGGCGTAAGCAGGAGGCAACCAATCGATGTTTCTCTCTCTCATTCTCTTTCTCTCTCTCTGTCTCTACCTCTTCCCTCTCTTCCACTTTCTCTAGAAAAAAAATACCTCACACGTTGGGTAAGGATGTAAAAAAATAAAGGCAATGCAGGACTATCATACCCAAATCCCCTAGAATTGGAATGATAAAGGAACCAGGACAATCCTCCACAGCACCTTCCTGCCATTTCCTAGCGGTGGGACCACTGATGAGTTCTCTTCCCTCTCTTGAGTCTGTTTCTTCATATGAGAAACGGAGAAACATCTACCAAGCAGAGCTGTGTAAGAATTAGCGAGGGTGTCTGTAAGGTGGCCTTGCCCATACCTGGCCATGGTTGGGTGGTGATTATTGTTTGTCTTCTCATTGAGCGGGTGAGCTGGCTCCAGAAACCCGCAAGTGCTAAGGCAAAGGGCGTGCCTCTCACCCTTACGACTCTCAGGGCGAGAAGCAGGGGGATAGGGTGGGAAGGGCAGGGCTCCAGGCAAATGAGCAGGACTCAAGCCTCAGCGCTCACTCAGCAGATGTGTGACTTCTGGCAGGTCCTCACCAATAAAATAATAATACCCACCCCACAGAGTCATCTTGAGGCTCAAATGAGCTAACGTGTAGGGAGAGGGGAGTCAGCGAGAAAGCACTAATAGATGTGTGTTACTAGTGCTTTGACAACAGACTGAGGATTTCATGTGCCTACGTGACAACTGTCAGGCAGCCTAGATGTTTAGGACCCATGAATCAACCAGAAATCGCAGTGGTTTAGACTCAGTTCAAGACTTTGTTCTCTCCAAAAGATAAGACAGCTTCTTATCTTGACTGGTCTCCTGATTATCTCCCTGCTGGGAGGGACGGGGGCAGGGCATTGTCAACTGAGGCTCAGACACGATCAGAGCTATCCCAGGGCTGCGCAGTCTGGGTTCAAGTCCCAGGTCTGCCACTTACCAGCTAAACTTGAGAAAGTTACCTTGGCCTCTGTTTCTTCATCCTTAGATGACAGTAGTGCCACCGACCTCATAGAGTTAACACATGTAAAGACTCTCTGGTGCACAGGAAACAAAAAAAGCAACACAGAGACAGAAGAGCCAGGAGAAGTAGTAGGTGTTTTGGAGAGAGAATCAGGCTACCCTTCGAATATAGTTCATTTCTTCAGTCAGATGCTACATTTCCTCCAACAATACCTACTATTTCTCCTGGTTCTTCTGTCTCCCACTTGGCACCAATATTGTGAGTTTCGGTGTTGCATTTGGGCTTTTTCTGTAAGACGGTGACACGGCACCAGCTCATGACTTGGGGTGGTTTGAAACATCCTTATCTGGCTCCTGGCTCCTGAGTAGAGGGCAGTTTCTTCTCTGGCTCAGATAGTAAGAGGCTCCTCCCCACCTGTGCAATTCTCTTTTCCACAGTCATTCCCGGCCCTCCTGCAGGTTTCTCTCGTCACCTCAGTAAACTCTAAGAAATCTTTCTGCCTTCAAGGTCTGAGCGGATGGTGCACTTAAAACCCAGGAGGGACAGGAAGTTGGGCGGCCCCCCATGGAGCCAGAACCACCCTTGAGGGGAAGCCGTGTCCAGGCTCATCCGCACGGGCAGGGTGACACCCACAGAGGGCAGCCACTCTCTGAGCGGAGGTAAGAGTCAGTGTTGCATGAAACATAGAGATCCCATCTGCAATAGCTGGAGACTAACAGGAGCAAAGAGACAAGTGAGATGGTGTTCCCGACCCAGCAAGGGAAATGAGACCACTCACTGTGCAGTGTGTCACAGCTCACTAGCACTTTTCTCCATGCAGCCAAACGTAATCTAATCCTAACTACAACCAAAGAAGGGAGAGGAGACTTTCAGAATCACTTCAGTCACGAAAGACTAGGCTCAGTCTAACCGCTCTTTTTCACTTTAGGCAACTCATGCGATGATGCCTGGTGATATGATGATGTTTGGGGTACAAGACTCTTCACCGCAGAGAACTATAAGCCAGGGACAGTTGTTAGGGTGAAAGCCCAATTTGTGCTAAGACTGTACTGGGCGTATTGCTATTTTATGTCAGCATACCCCAGTGGCTTCAGCCCTGCTCTGCACTGGGATGGGGTTCCCTAGGGCTCTTAGGAAGTAGCCACACATCGAGTTTCTGGAGAAGACGGAGTTTGAGGCTGACCAGTCTCAGCAAAGCCTTCTTTTACAGGCAGTTCCCTGAATTGCTGCCCCAGATCTTCCTCCCCGTTTGTTTGCATCCTTTTTCTCTGGATCCACTTCTCCGTTGCTGGCCTCTCTCCACCACCTGCTGGCAGCTCGGTGTCCTCCGTACCCCACTGCCCGTTGGCCCCGCCAGGCACATTCCTGTGGTGCTGTGGGGGGGATGAGCCCTGTGTGTGAGCCAACGAGGCTGCATCACCAAAGAATCAAACCCCAGCTTCACTGCTACCAGGTCATGTGATTGTTCCAGGGCGGATGGGCCCCAGAGAAGCAGCCACCCGGGAGGTTCAATGGGTGCTACCTTCCAACAATGGCTCTGAGAGCCTGAGGTCATGGAGTCATCCCAGCCAGATCAATGGGTGTGCCGGGCCGTCCCACCTCCTCCCTCCTCTTGCTGCTTAGTGCCAGCCCAGCCTCCCAACTCCCAGCCCCAGAACTGGATCCAGTTTGCAGAACCGAAGAGGACAGGTGCCCTTGTGACTTCTAAGGCCCCTGATTTTTCAGACGCGACAGGTCTAGCGGAGATGGCAACCCCCAAGGAAGGCCGGCCGTCTTGCTCAGCAGCAGCAACACAGCTAAAAGCTCTTTTTCACTTTAGGCAATTCATGCGCTTGGTTAGACATTTATAGATTGCAGTCGCTCATCCAAAAAATCTAGGTCATCCTTCACACAGAGCTTCGCGCTTCTGCAGAAGCGCCGTGCCCAGGGAGGGCTGTGCCTGCTGCCGTCTGGTTTGGCCGAGGGAGTGGAGTGTCTGCCACAGGAGGACGGAGGGCCCAGCACGGGGGCTGTGCGCTGTCAGGGGACTTGGTATTTTCACCCACACAGCCCTGGCTCACAGGCTCTCTGGTCTCGAGCTGTCCTAGCTAAACGGTGTCAGGGACAGCTGCCTTGTGTGGATGTCATGGAAAGTGGTGGCTCTACGGGTTCAGATCTCCAGAGAGATTTTTAGAGTCCATGCACCAGAAATGCAATGAGAAGGGGAAGAATGAATGTGGGTAGGGGTTTAGCTTTAGAGCATGGATGGCTGAAAGTTAGAGCTCTTCCCTATATAACTAGTCTTCGCCGCACTCATCTCTTAATCCCTAAGGAGAGGCAGGTTCCGAGGAAAGAGCCCGGGGCTAGGGGCCCGATGGCCATTCCTGTCCAGGAGCCGTCACTCACCAGCCCTGGGGCCCATGGCCAAGGCACAGACCTTGGTTTCCTCATCTTTAAAATGGAGCCACAGTCCCTGCTACCGCAGAGGTGTGCAACTTGTGTTCAACACAGGTAAGGGTTTAAGAACATGAGGTGCCGCTATCAGGTGTTCTCATCTCGGGAGAACAGTGGTTCTCCAGGGCTGGCTGGTTTCAGGTGCTTGGTGTGTGTGTGTGTGTGTGTGTGTGTGTGTGTGTGTATACATGCGTGCACGTGCGCATGTGTGTATCTAGATGCTGTGTCATGGCAACACCTGCCCCTCCTCCCCTACCCCCCCCCCCCACTCTTCTGACCCAGCGGGACAGTGACTCAGTGTCCACAGAACTAAGGGAGGAGGCTCAGGCTCTTTTCCTTCACCAGGTGCCCCCCAGTTGGCCTCTCCAGGACAGGAGTGGAGGGAGGCCTGATTAGACCAGATCCCCTTTGTGTGGGGGTTGATCATCAGGTTTTTCTTCCCTGAGCCCCTGGCCTTGGCCATCATCTCCCCCCAGGGGTTATGTGGGAGCAAAAGGAGGTGAGCTTGACCAGCCCCTTCTCCACTTTTTAAAGACTCTGCTTAAAGGCCTGTTGCAGAAGTTTAAAATTGCAGGTCATGGTTACATTGAGGTTGTGTATTGTCTACATCATGATGGCTTCCGGCCACTGCAAATAAATAATTAAAAGCTAATGATAACCAAGATACTCAGAGCTTCTGAACACTGTACTGGGCCAAGGGATAGACAATGTTCTGGCTAGACATACATGTCCTCACTAGCGTGGCAGGCCCCACACCATCAGCCTGGGCAAGGCACACCAGCTTGTCCCAGAGGGAACAAGAGCAGGGCCAGATTTATAAGAAACTGGGAGCTGCTCTTCTCCCAAATCTCACCTTACATTAAAATTTTGGTCCTCGGCTTGGAGCACTAGCCAAAGAAATCCCTATTGCAATGCATATCTGAAAGGATTCACCCTTGAAGTCCAGAGGAATTTGTTGATAGGGATTAACTCCTGAATCACCAGGCCAGGCCCAGAGGGCACAGGTCAGGGGTCAGGTGGAGAATGGTTCAGGAGCATCCGGGAACAAGGACACCAGGTGGGAAGGAATCCAACAGGAAGCTACGCAAGCACTGACCCTTGTGACCTCAGGTCCGCGCTGAGACCTGCAGCAGCACCTGGATGCAGAGCTGACTGCAAGCATCTCTCCCCACCTCCACCTGGCTTGGAATGTGACATAAAGGCAGTCTTGACACCACAGAACTCTGCAACCACTACAAATCAGGGTCCTCTTCACCGGGTCCTCTTCACCCCACCCCCAGGAGAGCTGTTATTTAAACTCTTCCCAGCACAACACTGGCAGCAACCAGACTGCTTCTCACACTTGCCCTGTGAAGTGCGACTCCATCCTTAGCAGATAGTTGCTTTTTCCTGATTGTTCTCCTCCCCGGCCTTGAGGGGCTGAGGACAGAAACAAATCAAGGTGGTGCCGGATACCTGTTTTAAGCTGCTCGGATAGTAGAAGCTATGAGAGTTCCAAGTATGTGTCGCCGTGTTCTTCACATGCACTTCCTGCCCTTTTTGCAACTGTTGGCGCTAAAAACAAACAACAAACTAGTGACCATCTTTTCAGCTTGCCAGTTTTTGTGTACTTTCCACACAGGATTTAATGAATGTTGTAGTCTTGCTATCAAGTAGGTTTTGTTTCTTTGAAGCATTTACCACATTGTCATACCTGAAGATTTTGTGTGTGTGATTGTGGTGTGTGTGTGTGTGTGTGATTGTGGTGTGTGTGTGTGTGTGTGTCAGGTTCTGTCAGGTTCCCCCTAGAGCCAGTCTTCTGATTTACGGAGATGTTGACCTCCAAGAGCCGCATCAGCCCTGCCATAGGCTGCAGATCTAACTCTGCCCGCGTGTTTTTCTGACACTGGCTTTCCCATTACTATCTTCTGGGCCCTGTTTTTGACACTCCTGTTGTTTTGTGTTATGCCCCCTATGCTGACAGCCTGCCTGCCCTCCATATACCAATTTCTGACATCTGCCTTTAGTATACTCAGGATCCCTTCACACATCAGCAGATTTCCATGGAAACCAAGACAAAGGGGAAGAAAAGACAGCTTTAGAGTCTCTCTGGTGTGGGATATGCTTTGTGTCCATTTTGCAGCGAGTCGTTTCCACCACATCCCCAGACAGGCCCCCACTGTAGGAGTCACCCCACCTCTCGTCAGTATGAAGCAGGTTCAGGCTTGCAGCCCTTTGCAAATTTCCTTTCACATGATTCTAACCATCAGGGAGCAGTTCATTGCTCTCAGGGGCAAGTAGCTTATTTAAGATTAAACCACAGAAAGGAAAAAAAAAAGAGTGTGCAGGCTGATTTAGAGGAAGAGGGCTGGATCATAAGGCCTCTTGAATCTTGAAGTTCTGGGTCACCTCATCACGGATATCAAGAGATGCTTACTGAGCCACCAGGCTGGATAGGATCTCTCCCCTTCTGAACTTGACCACTATGTAGCGTGGCCTCCTCCGCTTCACTCTTCATATTTACTGTCTAGTATTGTTTGGTGTCTTGGGTGTGTGTCCCATTCCCCAACTAGACTGTGAGCTCCTCAATGGCGAGTGTTTTGCAGCTCTTCAGGTCTCCTTCGGGACCTAGGACGGTGCCTCGCACAGAGCGGGTTAATTATCGGTGTTGATTAATTGTGTCCAAAACTGTTTTTAATCTAAGTAGAATGAGAAGTTGCTATATAGAAAAGGAGTATCCTCTCATTGGAAGGGTACAAGCAGAGGCTAGATAGCCACTTACCTGTGACACTTTTAGAAGGAAATAATGCATCGGATGGAAGGTCGAGGTAGATGACTAAAGTCTTTTCCACCCCGAGATTCTGTGATTCCATGAAGTGTCGCTATTGCTGCCACTGAGTCTAATGATGGAAAATGGGTTGTTGCTTCAGAGACAAATGACTGTCCAGAAGCCACGTGACTTTCCTGTTTGCTTGAGGAACAAATGGTCCCCGGGTTGGGTGGGCCTTTAAGTTGTATAGCTCTCTGGCAGCGTACTTTATTCTCCAAGACAAGTATAGAGTGTGTAAGACTGACATTTTGTACCCACTGAGTTTTCACCCCTTTAAAGAAGTCTTCCCCTGAAGTGTAAGGAGAAGCAGATGGGGATGAGAAAATCTGCATATTTTACTATGCATTGCACATTTTACTTATTAGAATTTTTAGTTTGACACCTTGCATTTTTAAAAAGCTTCAAGATGCAAACAAAATGAAATTATTCATTGAAATATTTAAATCACCTTACACCAATTACATCAAAATATCAATAAAATCCAGCAGCCTGGAAGGTAGGCTCCCTTTGACTTTCAAAAAGAGGCTCTCCCCCTCAAAAAGGAAGTAGTGCTAGCTGAGAGGCGGTCAGGAAGGAAATGCATCGGTGATGAGGTCACGTGGGGAGAGATGGCAGTGGGATGAGGGCAAGTGATACACCAAGGCATTCTCCTGTTGAAAAAGGAGAGCTGAGAAGGGAGTTCAGGACCAGATACCCAGGTGCTTCTGCTGTCACCCCGTCTCTGCCTCCCTTTGCTGAGTGGATCATCCCCTCCTGGCCTTGCCCTCACTCCACAGAGAGCACATGAGGATTAACAAGCCACAGTGGGGAGCGTCACAGAACTGTGTAAAAAGAGTGCGAGAGAAAATGGAGTGTGACTTTGCTTGTGAATCTTAGACACAGCATGCTTCTTACTTTAAAGGTAACTTTGATGATCAATATCAATTAACCAAGGCTTATAAGAGACTTTCAGAAACCACTGGAGTCCCAATCCCACGTCCCAGTGACATCTCTTAGATTTATAACCTAAGGACTGGAAGAGATCTTTTAGCTCATCCACTTTGGCCTCCCATTTAACACTCAAATTCCCTAGCCTAAGAAATGGGTGTGCCGTGTGCAGCCGAGCGCAGTAGAAGGAGCAGGGCTTCCGGAATCCGACAAACCTGGAGCAGATCCTAGGTCCTCCACCCATTGTCTCTTTGACCCAGAACAAATTACCCAATGTCACCATGCTTTCATTTCCTCATCTGCATGCCATGAACAATACCAACATTGCAGAGTTGTGAGAATTAGAAATGACATTGTTAAAAGATGCTAGCCAACCACAAAGAAGAGTTGAGTCACAAGCCTTAGATTCTGTCCACACGAAAGAAGCCTGGGACTGTGTCCATAGCTCCTTTGACCATTCTGATGCCCTACAAATACATTTCACAGTCTTTTCTGCTCTTTACCATCCTACATGGGAGTATGAGCACTACTAGCTCTGTGAGGAAAGCTGTGTCATAAAAACTATATTGTCAGATACTGAATTGAAAAGTTACCTCTATAATTGTAGTCTACTTGATTGCATAAGTAGAGGTGCGGAGAGGAGTAATCGGGTATGAAACAGGAAATAAAGTGGGAAATGGTAAAAGGGGCCAGAACCTGTGGAGCTCCATTGGCCATTGTAAGGATTTTGAGTTTTATTACCAGTATAACGGAGTTCACTAAAGCACATTAAGCACATGACCTGATTCATGGGTTTTAGAAGCTCGTTCCTGACTTCTGAGTGGAGAATTGACTGTAGAGTGGAAACAGGAAGGGCATCTAGGTTATTGCCTTGCGATCATAGCTACAACTAATAAAATGGCAGGGCTGGAGGGAAATGGACAGGTTTGAGATATAGTTTGAAAGTAGAGTTTGAAAGACCTCCCGTGGAAACAGCAGAGGCTTGCTGATGGATTGGCTATGAGAGAAAGTGAGGCATGAAGGATGACTCCTAGGTTTTTTATTTAAGAGGATGGTCGGTGGTGCTATTTGCTGAGATGAAGAAAAGTGGAGGAGGAATGAATTTGGCGGGGGTCGAGGGGGAAGGTCATGAGTTTTGTTTGGATGAGTTAAGTTTGAAACCGGATATCTGAGTGGATTTGCCAAGTGTGTTGGACAGACTAATTCAGTACTTGGGGCTGAAGATATAAGTTGGGCAGTCATCAGCATATAGGTGGCATTTTTAGCCAAAGGACTAGATAAGTTCACTTAGGAAAAAAAATTAGTTAATTTTTTAATTTAAATTTTAAGAAGTTTTAAATTTTAAAAATTGTTAGAAAAAAAGAAGTGGGAGGAATAAACCACAGAGCACAGTGACATTTAAAAGCTCAGCAGAGGAAGAAGAGGCAGAAGAAGAGACTGAGAGAGAAGCTGAGAAAGTGTGATGTATGGGAGCCAAGAGAAGAAAGTGTTCCAGGAAAGAGAGTTGTCAACGTGGGTTGGCTTGAATGCAACTTGAGTCATAAAGTAAGCTGAGGACAGAGGCATGCACTACAGGATTTGGTGGGGCTGGTTGGTGACCTTGAAAATACAATATGCAGTGGTTCTCAACCTTCCTAATGCCGCGACCCTTTAATACAGTTCCTCATGTTGTGGTGACCCCCAACCATAAAATTATTTTCGTTGCTACTTCATAACTGTAATTTTGCTACTGTTATGAATTGTAATGTAAATATCTGATATGCAGGATGTATTTTCATTGTTCGCGACCCACAGGTTGAGAACTCCACTAAGTGGAATGATGGAGTTAGAAGTCAGAATGGGATGGTTGAGAAGGAACAGGAATTGATAAATTGATGACAGGGAGATTTTGCTGAAAAGGAGAACAGAGAAATGGAGAGGTAGCTAGAGAGGATGCCAATTTAAGGTTTTGTTTTATTTCATTGTGTTTTAAATAGGAAAGTCTGATGCATATTTAAATGCCAGTGGGAGTAAAGTAGGAGAGAGAGAGAGAGAGAGAGAGAGAGAGAGAGAGAGAGAAGTAGATGATGCAGGGAAGAAAGTAGACAAAGGCAGGATCAGAGTCCTTGAGGAAGGAGACCCAGAGCTCAGTGGGAGCCATGGCCTCAGAAAGGCCTCCATGGAAACAGCAGGCAGTAATGGAATGTGGGAAATCAGTGGGTTTGGTGATGGCAAGGTGAGTGACCCTGGCAGCTTACTTACATTTTCTCAGGAACTATGGCTTCAGGTCATCTTTTGAGGATGAGCGAGGACTTCTGAATCCTGAGTCCAAGTGCACTATGTCTTTTACTTACAGTTTGGCACACTTGGAAAGAATGAAAATGACAACCCCTTTTGTATAACACATTTTAAAGAGCTATCAATGATAAAGCAATTCATGTTTATTCTTTCATTTGATATTTTATCCTGCATTAGTCAAGTTCCCAACGGAGAATAGAATTCGCATGGTTTGTTTAATTGAAGACACATAGATGAAGGAGCTATTTACAGAGATAAAGTAGAATTAACAGATGTTGCGCCCAGAGACTGTCAACAGCCACAAGTCATTGCTACCCTCAGGGCCAGAGGGCCAAGGGCCAAGGAGATGAGCAGGGTTAGATCCCAGGGGAAGCAGGAGTCACGAGGGGCCAACCAGTGGGATGGTTCATGGGAGAGACCTGCAGCTCCTTTCAGGGAAGTGGTGCAGAGCAGAGAAGGGAGGGCAAAGACATGGCCTGACTTCTCTTCTCCCTTCTCTTGCTGATGCTTCCTCATGGCTGAGCACAGCTGGAAGCTAGCTAGCACTGGTGATGCAGTCCATGGTGAAGGACAGAGCGCAGGTCTGGCATCAAAAGACCGGCATAGCCCCTAGTACTTCATGTCATCACTATTGAAAAGATTTTGAAAAGCCCTCCAAGAGAAATCTTTATACCCAATGCCAATGTATAGAATGCATCTTATTATTTGATATCAGCTGAGCTTTGGAAAACCTAGCTAACCAAGCTTTTGGATACTTGTAACTCACCCATATCTCCAAATGTAATGTTTCCCCATAGTCTTCCTCCTTTATTGTCATGCAGAGGCAGCCTGCCCATAAAACTAGGGGAGCTTTTTTCAGAGCTCCTCCACGCCGTGGGAGAGCCCTCGACATGTATTCAGATGATCATGTTTTGGCCAAGTTGCAAAAGTAAGGCATTTTAACTGAAATCTATTAACACTATACTTTTTTGACTGTGGCCCTAGAAAGGACCCGCCATCATATGCACTTTGGGCCCCACAAAACCTGGATCTGCTTCTGCTTTCGGGTGCACTGGTGCAAATTTTATCCCTTTCCCAAGATTCCACCACCTCCCAGTGGGTGGTTAACGGGCATCAAAATGGACATTTTGCGAAGGGGAGAATACGGCAGGAGGATAAGAAAAGCAAAGCAGGGAGGGAGTGTGGCGCCAGAGGCAGTGGGAGAAAAGCACTGTGCCTGGAGACGCCCGTTGGGCCCGCACCTTCGTGTCATGGAGGGTGGTCGGGGCTGGTTTCTCTCTGGGGCCTCGCTCAGATGCTGCTCTCTATGTTTCAGATGCAGATGGAAACCTGTGTCGAAGTAACCAACTGCTGCAAGTCATGCTGACCATGCACCGAGTGATCATTTCCTCTGCGGAACTGCTCCAAAAAGTGATCGCCCTATATCCTTTCAGCAGACCCGCTGGCAGTCCCCAGTAGGAGCGCTCAAGAGTAGCTGGAAATCGGAAGTATGCTTTTATTTTGATTGGTTTGGAATAATCCTGAGTGGTAAATAGATTCACATGTCACACGTCCTTTCAGGGACATGGTGTGTGTGTGTGTGTGTGTGTGTGTGTGTGTGTGTGTACATACATGTGTATGTGTACCTTCAGTTGGGCAGGGCGATGCTATTGATGCCGATTGCTCTGGGAAGTAGTCAAAGAAATCAGCATGCAAACAGTCTTCTCTGGCTGGTGACAATACTTCTCTTGTTGATTCATCCAACTTCACAGTTGCCTGTGCAGATTGACAAGGGTGCAAGCATGACTCAAGTGATGACATGCATTCTGGCTTTCCTGACCAATTCTGGAACTTTCCCCAGGTTCTGGCCAAGGCTTCCTGGTGCCACAGCAACTGGAGTCTGCTGGTGCCTTTTGCTGCAGGCAGCAAACCCAGCTGGACTGTAACCTTCTTGTGGGGTGTGAACCGAGTAGGGTGGGGAATTGCCTGCCCTCTCCCTCTCGCGGATGGCACTGTAAGCTGTGGCCTCCGAAGAGAACCTGTGGGTGGGGTGAGACTGTTTAGCGCCCGAAGCCCAGGTCCCCGGCTCTGAGTCATGACTTGCAGCTCTTCTCATCTTCACCACCTCTCCTGACCCTACCTTTTCATCTTATGACAGGCACGCATGCGCATACACACACACACACACACCCATACCCATCAGGACCAAATCTCTTTTCTAAACCCACTTATATATCTCTTTTAAAAAACAATTCTTTATTTTTGAAAGTATTACGTATGTCCCCCTTGTTCCCCCATTGAACCCCTCCAGCCCGCCCCCACTCCACTTATATATCTTTACCTCCCCTCTCAAAGGAGGTGTCTCCAGTGCCTTCCAAGGGCGGGGCATTGGGAGGGGTTCACATCATAAGAGGTGCAGGTAATAAGTAGTGTCTCGTCTGCAGAGAATTTTAAAACCATAATAAAACCAACTCAGAGTTGGTCTGCTTTTTATTAACTCCATGTACCAGCAATTCTAAACAGTGCCAGGGATGAAGTATTTCTCACTGGAAAAATTGTTTGTTGGTCTAAGGCAGCAGTTCTCAACCTGTGAGTTGAGACCCCTTTGGGGGTCGAATGACCCTTCCACAGGGGTTGCCTAAGACCATCGGAAAACACATATATAAATACATATTGTTTTTGTGATTAATCACTATGCTTTAATTATGTTCAATTTGTAACAATGAAATTGGGGGTCACCACAACATGAGGAACTGTATTAAAGGGTCGCGGCATTAGGAAGGTTGAGAACCACTGGTCTAAGGACTACATCGTACCTGGGATGCCCACCTACACAGCGAATGGACGCCTCTCCCTTCCCGCCCTGCCTGCCCCTGCTCACAGGATCTCCCCCATCAGTACTTCCCCTTTCCTGCACTCTTAAACTGCCTCGTCAGTGGCACCTGCCCCTCAGCCTAAAACACATCGAAATGCCTCCAACCTAAAAATAAACTCTCAGCCCTGCCTCCCCTTCATTCCATTGTTAGGGTTAGAAATTTGATGCGCAAACTTCTTAAAATAGTCTGCACCCACTATCTCCAATCTCTCAGCTCCCTCCCACTCCTAATTCAACAGTGGCCCCCACCCCTGCACTCGAACTTTCCTCTGATGTCACCAGCAACCTCCCAATGGCTTTTTTCCATCCTAGTTTAGGGTGACCTCCCAGAAGCCCTGGGCACTGCTGACACCCCTGCCTCTCCAAACCCGCCCTCCAGGGCTCCGGAATGCACCTTCCCGGCACTCCTTCCTCCCGGCACCCCTCCAGCTTCCCACCCAGCACCTTCTCTGAGGGCCTCTGAACTCCTGGGTAGCATCCTCTTGTGCTCTCACTCCTCTTCCTTCCCTGGGCGATGTCTCACCGGGATTTTCACCACCATTCCTCTGTGTTGGTGACTTTCGAGTCTGTATTTCTCTAACCCAAGCCATTTCTTTAAAAAGTTTGGACTAGTTAGGACATCAATTTTAATATGTTCAAAACTTAACTCACCACCCTCTCTCCCCAACTACCACCCCGTTAACTCTGCTTTGACACCTGTATTTTCATTTTCAGTTTCAGTTAATGGTGTCATCACCCGCTCAGTGGCCTAAACCACATCAGAAGCACCCTGCACTCCTTCCTGCCTCTCACCTCCTTCCGGCCGTCACCCAATCCCAGGGTTTTGACTTCAGAAATGACTCTCATCTGGTCTCTCCTCTGCATTTCCATGCCATGGCCGGCCATAGTCCCAGGGTCTTCTCACCTATGTGCCTTCTACCCGCCCCCCCCCCAATTCATTGTCATCCTCTGAAGTTACTTTCCTGAGAAGTGGGGTAACCTTTGCTTCAGAGCCTCTGCCCACTAGGGGAGGTGACATCAGACCCCTCGGTTGCCAGGAGACAGCCCTCCAGGGTCTGACCCAATTCAGTGTCTCTCCTGCTTTGTCCTGCAGCTCCCAGAAACCCTGGGTGTGGCTCAGCAGTTGAGCATGGACCCAGGAACCAAGAGGTCACTGGTTTGATTCCTGGTCAGGGCACATGCTCAGGTTGTGGGCTCCATCCCCAGTAGGGGTGTGCAGGAGGCAGCCAATCGATATTTCTCTCATCGATGTTTCTATCTCTCTCTCCCTTCCTCTCTCTTTTAAGTAAAATAATAAAATAATAAAAATTTTTTAAAGAAACCTTTTCCCCTCCACACTGAGCTTCTCAACGCCCCGACTGTCACGGGTCCTCACCCAGTTCCTGGCCTGGAGCGCCTTTTCCTCGCTGTAAGCCTAGCAAATTCTTTCATGACCCTCAGTGAAATCTTTCCGGACCTTCCCACTCCCTCCCCCTTGGGAAATACATCTAGTGCTTTAAAATAGTGCCGTTGATGTGAAAACATATTTCATTCCCGTGACTTGTTCTCTATCACCTAAGTGGTCAGTGTCTCGTGTCTGCCTGGCTGTCATCTGCCTTGAGGGGATTTTCATTCTGTTCTGTTAGCTAAATACATCGATCTGCCTAAGGTTTAGTTTATAAGTTTTGAAATGTAATACCTGTATTCTCTGGTATTTATAGATGACATTTAAGGAAAACTCAAAACTTTTGTGTCTAGTTGCTGTAGTTTGAATTGTGTTAGTAATATGGAATTTTGCAAGGGTGCTGAAAAATTAATTAAATTACAAGTTACTTTAAGACAAGATAGGTATAGTTTTAACCTATATACACACACCATATTGTAACTTACCTATTTACGAATTGTCTCCCCCAGGAAACTGTGTGTCCCCTCGAGGGCAGGAACCAAAGGCGTATTTATCTTTGTTTCTCTAGAACTTAGCTAAGTGGCCATCTCATGGGAGGGCTCGATGAATGTTGCACTGTCATGGATGCAAAACACTGAGATACTTTTTCTGTATCTGTCAGGACCTTTAGGTGAGAAACCTGGGCTTTGCTCAAGTCTGGGGTCAGGGGAGGGATTCTAAGAAGGGAATATGGAGTAAGATTTCCCGTCATTGAAACCCAGGTTAAACATTGAAGGCAAAACTATTTTGTCTTCACAGTTCGTTTCCCTGTTCTGGCTTGGAGGTAATAGAATTGTTAATAAAATAAGCTCAGATGGTTTCTTGCTTTTCCATTGTTTAAAAAAAAGGAAAAAAAATAAAACATGCTTTGAATAGTTCAGATGCCTGAAGAGCGCAGTCAGAACTGCCCTGGTACTTCCCAGGCACAGGACCAGCCTGAAGGGAAGGAAGACAGGTTGGGCCTGAACTGTCAGCAACAGGGACGTTTACTAGGTTGCAGGCGCCCAAGCCTCTTGCTGCTGGCCTTGTCATCAGCACTGGCTTCCAGCTCCTCGAGTGAGAAAGCGGGTGCCCTGCCTCTGCTATGCATCGGGGCTCTGATGGCCTTGGGAGGCTCTGCCATCCTGCCTGGCATCCCGCATGCCCACAGCGGCTCAGCCCCTGACTGCAGGCCACTGGGTTTGCAGACGCTACGCCCCCCATTTGAAGAGGATAAGAAACCACCAGAGGAAGATAAACTCCACATAAAGGGCACCATGTTGATTTCTATGTCCATTTAGTTGTGTTAAAATAGATGGGTTTCTGTGCCTTCCTTACTAAAAAGGAAGAATAAAAATTTCAACAAGTTGGTCAAATAATTCAAATATAGAATCTAAGACATACCTATCTAAAATGTGCCTTATGCGTGAACCTCTTTGCGTTCAGGGGATGCATTTTCTTAGCGATGTGGCATTAAAACACGTAAAGTCATCGCATTTCCACTCCTACCTTTAAGGCCCAAAGAAAGGCCGGTATCAGAAACTGTTACTTCATGAAGTTTGCCAGTTGGCTGGGCTTATTTTAATTTTTATTTCATTTGTTGATGTGGGTGTAGTTTTGTTTTGGTGCCGTCAAAGACAGATTTTATAAGCAGTAAATCTATTAAAATATGTTTTTAAAATTAATTTTATTGAAAGTACAAATTTCACAACCATAGTTTTTCTTTAGGGACCCGGTTTTAGCTCACAAGTCGTATTCTTTCTATAAGTCTCTCATGTTCCATCAAATCTTTTTAAGGGGCCTTGAAAATTTTTTGGTTAATTTGGAAAATGCTAATTAAATACTCCCTATGGTTTTAAACAATTATGAATTTTACACTTTAGTTTATTTTTAAAGATTTCAGAGGCTTCCCTGAATTTGAAATAATTTTTATAACTCTAGTAGATTAAAGTTATTCTAATGTGCAGCCAAGGTTGAGAACCACTGCTCCAAAGCAATGCATAAACTTAATAAGGTTTCAATTTAAAACCACAATTAATTATATATTCCAAATTGGAGTTTCCATGCTACCATTCTAATATACTCTTAAGCTTTACAGGCATATAAAATCTCAAAACGCACAGATGCCTTCCTAATAAAAACATCAATAATATGATTTTGGCTGTCTTTACTTTGCTGTAGTTGACTCTGAGTTTTGCAGGGGTTACAGTGTGCGCTCCCACTGAAAGAAGGCCGCTTCTGTCCTGGTTATTTGAGATCTCTGCTGGCTTCTCCCTGGTTTTATCTCAGGGGCCCTGCATTGCAGTTATTATGGCACAGTTTTTCCATGAGAAAGAGGGCAGAGTCTTGCAGGGCACACAGACTACATGGCCTGCTTGCTCATTCTGTTTGCGGAAGATGGTAGGGCCTGCCCAGGTTCATCACTGGATTGGATTTTGCATTTCTTTTAAGTGAATATTCTTTCCATCTAAGCTCTAGAGCAGCAACTTTCAACCGATGTGCTGCAAGAATTTTTAAAACATGCAATACCTGACTATTTAGTTAGGAGCTCTGACTTCTGTTTCCTTAGATTGTCAAACAAAAAAAAATGACAACAGCCAACACAATAATTGTCCAGTGTGAATGAATTAAAACTATACCTCTTTATTTGTCAGATTGGCAAAAAATATATTTTTTGGTGTACTGCAGAATTTTAGTAATCAGTTAATGTGTACCATGAGATGAAAAAGGTTGACAATTGCTGCTCTTCAACATGGGAACTTGATGGAATCTGCTATTCTTTCATATTCTTAGGATGGCACCATTTCATGGAATATTCCAGATGATATGGATCCTTAACATGTCTCGATTGTATTTTGGCTTTATTCACATTATTCACATGGCTTTGTCCGACTTGCCATCCAACTTACAAGGTCAACCTACTAACATCCTCTAGGCATATATTACCATTTTGCTATTATTGTCATGACACTATATCTGAATATTTATTCCTTCCCCCTCTCCTCGAATTCACGGCACCAGTTGTTTATCAGTTACTAGAAGCATCGTAAAAGGTGAGAAGGGGCTGCTCTCTTTAACTGGGCTCATTGGACTCCTGGTCTCCTGGTCCCGGGCGGGAGGTCATTGCCCCGCTGGCACTTCTTATAGTCACCTGCGCGGGGCTTTCCCTGCCATGGACTTCCTAGCTCTACTTCTGCAGAGGAGACGCGGTGGCCTCCTCCCACCGCCATTTCAGCGTGAGCTAGATAGTCCCCACGCCACCCTTGTAGAGGATAATCACATACAGCCGAACACACCAAGTAGGTTTTTATCTATGGGGAGAGATAAGAATACATTTTCATTTGAAATTTATTTCGGGAGGGGGTTGGTTTTAGCAAACACTTCCACAGATGAGAAGCTGTTTGGTTGCTGTCGCAGAAGCTCCATTTGCCTTAACCACAGCCCACGTATAAGGACGCCTGGGCCAAGAAGTCACCAGGGCTGTGCCTAAAGATCTGCTACTTCGTAAGGTGAGGTTTCTGCATGCATGTGGGTCTGTGTGGCCTGGGGTGACACGAAAGACTGAAGCAAGGTGATCTGGTTCTTCCTCATGCCCCTGCCTTCCCCTTCCTGACGTCTTTCTGTGGATCACCTCCGGGCAGCCTGGAAGGGCAGTCGGTACTGGAAATGGAGCACAGCTGGTTTTTCCTGGTGTGCCTGAGCTTAATGTTTTATACCAAGGGTTTCCTCAGTCTTACAGTATTTTGGTATCAAACGACATGGGGAGAGGTTATCTTGTTTGTTTTTAGTCTGAATCATAAAAGTAATATAGCTCATATTCGTGCATTTTGAAAATACAGAAAAGAATATGACTATAGTAATAAGCAGTCATATCCAACTACCTGTTTTGGCATTTTTCCTTTGTCTTTTTTCCCAAGCAGATTTTTTAATCATAGTTGAGATTAAAAAACATATAAAGTTTTCTATCCTATTGTTCTCACTTAACTTTAATATCATTGAAAATGTCTTTAGTCATGAAAAACTTTTGTAAGTATTATTTTTAATGGCCATATAATAGTCTGAGACCTGACTATTTACAGTGTAATTTACAGACACATGCCCATCTTGGGACATCCAGCTTGTCTGTAGTTGTCTTATTTATGATCATCTCTGATGCGCATGGCTGTGCCTAGACCTGCCATGGCTATGACCTTATCCTGTCCAAGCCTTCAACACGAGGAGGGGCAGAGAGCTGCAGACAGGCGGTTTTCTTCCCTCCCCACTCCCCCGCCCCGACTCGTTATGCTCTATGTTAGGAATATATATTCCATGTTCCCAGGAATAGACAAGGGCAAACCCACCTGTCTTTTTGTCAGTCCTCTTTGAGGGAAGAACCCACCAAAGTGACCCTGGCCTTCGGTTCTGGCTTGTGTTCTAACCCCCGCCATGCAGGTACTGGATAACGGAATTCTGGACCATGTTTAAAATGGATGCCAGCTTGACCAACACCATGGAGGAGTTTCAGGAACTGGTGAAGGCTAGTGGGGAGGAGTTACACTGCCGCCTGATCGACACAACTCAAATGTGAGTGCCAGGGTGTGGAGGCATCTCTGTTCCGCTGGCCCGGACGCCAGGCTGTGGCTGCGGCTCTGCCGCTGGGAGAGGCCCCTCGGATAGGCAGGTTCAAACCACCTCCCCAAGGTGAAAAGCTTGACATGTGACAAGCAAGCAGAGACGCCCCTGGTGATGAAGCTGTGGGTGACTAATACTCACGAGCAGGAACCATGTAAGACCCAGTCAAAAAGCAATCAGGTAGCAAGACAGTGACTAAAACGTGTCCAGGTTGTGAGAAAGTGAAAGCACAGTGACTAAATGCACGCTAGACGGCAGCTAATGCCTGGAGGCCCCTGAACTTGAAAATGGGGGACTGCTGACAATGTATTGAACAGAAGGCGTCTAGCATGTGGAGTCTATGAAAGACACGTAGACTTCGGGAGCTGGGAGAGATCACAGGGATATTTCCCATTACTTCTGGGATTTCTTATTTATGAGGTCAACCCACTGTGGAAATATGGCAGGGGAGGGTGCACACATTGCATACTGAAATTTTCAGAGTGGCCACTTTATTTCACAATAGTGCAGATCCTTAGAATATAGAATTCTGGACTGAAAGGAATTCTAGAGATCGTTTCATCCAACAGCCTAGGAAACAGACTCAGCAAGGTTGTCTGGCTCGTCTGGGGTCACACAGCATGCTAAGCTAGTGGCCGGACACAAGCTCAGTGCACTGGGTCACAGCCGTGCAGAAATGTAAACGTCACATGTCATGGTCCCCAATAAATCAACTTGTCACTTTGGGTTCCCTGTACCTCTGCTTAGAATAATACAACTCAAAAGATAGAAGAGATTTTCAAGTAACAATTTCCTCATTTTAGAGGTGCAGAACCTAGGCCCCAGGGCACTTCTCAAACCCTAATCTCCTTGTCCCAATATGCAGCCTGTGTGACTTTCCTCTACCAATATTTCCCACAGTCTGCTCTTTAGGAATTAGTCAGTGAGATATAGCCTGACCAGGTATATGTGAGAAATAGTGAGTTAAACTTGCAAAGTTTGCAGTGCATCTCAGAGTCTGTAATATGCTCGTTGGACAAGGGGCTGCAGAATTTGTAGCATCTCCCAAACTCATTTGACCACAGAACCCTCTGTAGAGACAAGGTTCTCAGGAATAGCAGTTTGGGAAACACACATCTGCAACCTGCACCTCTCAAACGGCTTTTCCCCTTTGCTTCCTCACTGTAGGAAACACGCTGAATCAGAATGCATGGGTTGGTTACAAGAAAATGGGGGGGGGGCACGCTAGGCTCTCTCGGGGACATCAGCTGGGGAAGTGGGGAAAATGCCAGCAGTCACTCAGTGTTCCTCCCCATGACCCCCTGCAGCACGACATCTCCTCGCCATGGTTCTCTGTGCCCTCCCAGCATGAAAACTACCCTCCCACCTTGAGATTTCCAACCAGTTAGAGTCCCTGTGACCCTTATGAGGATGATGGGACACCGAGCAGGCATGGAGAGAGCAGGCGTGCCGGGACTGAAGACCAGGAAACTGGGGCCAGTGCTTGAACCCTATTTCCCACGGCCTTAAACACCTTTTCCCCAGTTCCCATGTGCATTCTAAAGGCTCACAGGAAACCAGCCAGGCTTCCTAGGTGCTGCCATAGAAAAATTTGATTTGGGAAAACTCTGTTGATGCATTGTTTTGGCCAAGGAAAGTAAGCTAATGGTTCTTTGTATATTCTCGTGCAAAACTGGACTGACTTGTATTCAAAAGCAATTTTGATGTATTCTTTTTGCCTATCTTCTCTCTTTCACGTTTACCCACAAAAGCAATGCCCGTGACTGGTCCAGGAAACTTACTCAAAGGATAAAATCGAACACCAGCAAGAAACGGAAAGTCTCCCTGCTCTTTGACCACCTGGAACCAGAAGAGCTGTCGGAGCACCTCACCTACCTGGAGTTCAAGTCCTTCCGGAGGATCTCCGTATGTACCCAAGGGGCAGGAGAAAGCTCCCCCGGGGCATTTCTGAACATAAGCAGAGAAATACAGCAGCCTGTCTACCTCCTAACCCCCGAGGCCCTCGGTGCTGGTGGGCCTTCCCGTTAGACTCTGTACCGTCCAGAGAACCAGTGCTCTGAATTCCTGGGCGGTCCCTCCCCCTTCATCCACCATGCCCACCCCACCCCCAAGAGACAATACAGTGGGCATACATGTATATGTGAGTGTGTGTACACACACACACACACACACACACACACACACACACACACACACTTTTTAACCCTGTGTCATTAGGTTGCCAGAAATTTTATTTTTTCATTTTCCTCCCTCCAAAATGGAGATATCCTCTAAGACTTTGAGTTCATTCTAGGGTAGGTCTGAATGGCTGTGGGACATGCCAAAATAAAGTCAATGTTACTGGTCCAGCCCAGAATATACCTAAATCCATGAAGTGGTGCTGACATGGCCCAGCCGTCACTGATGATTCTAGAGATAAACTTTGCTGATCCAAACTTGCTCCTTAAATCTCCATACATGATGCCAAAGAACACTGGTGCCACACTAGACATCTTGTCAACACGGCAGGTGCCAGCAGACCCTCACTGACCAATATACTTTCCTGGGGAACGGCACCTTCACTCAGCCCTGCCCCTACCGCAAAATGGTCTTCAGCTTTGCTCTAAAAATAGAGGCTGCCTAGTTGCTGGATTCGTTTCGTAGAGTGACCCGTGTTTCCCAGAGGGGATGGAAGCCCAGAGGGGTGGCTCGACAAGGTCACACAGCTTATTAGATTAAGAGCTGGGGCTAGAATTACATGCCTGTCTCGGTCACTCGGCACCAACTTAGCCTGGTTCTATTTGTTGTTGTTTTTGATGTGTTTCTTTTTTAATCCTCACCTAAGGATATTTTTTCTATTGATTTTTAGAGAGGGGAGGGGAAGGGGAGAGACAGAGAGAAATGAGAGACAGAGACAGAGAGAGAGAGAGAGAGAGAGAGAGAGAGAGAGAGAGATTGGTTGCCTCCCGGGACCAGAGATAGAGCCTGCAACCGAGGTACATGCCCTTGACCGGAAGCGAACCCAGGACCCTTCAGTCCGTGGGTGACACTCTAACCACACTAGCCAAACCCACAAGGTAGAGCCTGCTTCTATTTGAAAAGAGTCCTGCAACCAGGTGACAGAGGTTATTTCTTCTTTCCTCCCATAATGTTGACATCTGTTTTCACACAGCGGTTTGCCCAGCCAGCCAGGAACCTCCCAGCTCCCTTTTGGAAATTAGTCTCCCAGCGAGACTCTCGGCACTGGCCCCAGCCCCCTCAGGGCACCCCTGACAGAACCAGGGGACTTGCTGGGAGGCCCCACCTGGGGAGTTTCCATTTGGGCAGTGCCTTCCCGTCACTGTCACGGGAGGGACACTGAAAGGAGCCATTCTCACACTGAAAATTTGCGCTGCGCTGGGGCCCAGCTGGCAGGAGCGGGAAACCCGTGCAGAACAGGGACGCTAAGCCCGTGCTCCCAAGGGCGGCAGTGCTGTTTGCAGAGCAGCACATCATTTGGAACCTTCCTGGCTTGAATGGTACAGTCCCTCCAGCAGTTTCCCCTGGGCATGGGACCAGAGGGAGCTGTCTCCCTGCTGTGAACTGATGGCATTTGATATTTCCTGTTTATTATAATACTTGGGGGGGGGCGGAGATTACTGGGATAATTCTTTTAAAAAACAAGTAAAGTTAGTGTTGTATTTATAGTGGGAGGAATATATAAATGAATTCACTGGAATGAGTCACGGGAACTTTCTGTTAGAACCAGTAAGATTTTTGCTCCGTGTGTGTCTCCTAGGGAGTAGTTTTGGTCCTACTCAGAGTTTTCGCCCTGTGAGTAAGCACAGCACAGTGAAATAGTGAAATAAATGCTCACTTGCATTTATTTTATTTAGGCTGTTTCTCATCAGTGTATTCCTAGTCAGGCGGGACTAACATATACTGAAGTAACCCCCAGCCTGCCCCCACAATCCCAGTGGCTCGACAAAGCGAAAGTGTGTCTTTCACTCACACGACAAACACTGAGTGGCCAGATTATTATGACCACCTCATCAGTACAATGAAGTGAATTAGTTATGCAAATAATAATAATAATAATAAAACCTGGAGAGTATTTGCTTAGGAAGTTTTCAATATTCAGTATTTTTGGACGTGTCAATGAAGTACTGATGGGGCGGTCATAATAATCTGGCCACTCAGGGTATGTTAACATGGGTCGTGTAGGGACGCAGATGTGGAAGGCCTCCCCTTTACACAGCTTCTGCAGCTGTGGGCCGGCAGCATGGCGGATCGCTCAGTGGCTCTTACACCTTTCCCTCAAAAGTCCCCTCACTTCCCCTCATGCTGCTGGCCGCACTGTGAACACATGGTGAGCAGCGCCAACTCGCCCAGAGGAGCACTGGAGCGGGCAGCCGCCGCCTGCCTTTGGGTATCCTATTGAGCAGGACTGTCTGGGACAAGGACACGATAGCTACAGTCACCACCTCTACAGCGGTCTTCTGGCACATCTGCTTCACATATGCTGTCTGATTGTCAACCAGTCAGTACTATTGTCCAGCTGGGAAACTATGGTCATGGAATTAGCCAACCAGGTTTCATGTACCCAACTCACTTGGCCTCTGTTCAAGTTCAAATTAAATTCAGGCAGGTTTGTTTCAGCATGAAGGTAGTAATTACCCTATTAGTACCACCTCACATTAATGTAGCACTTGGAAAAGTTAAAGTTGTTTTATACCTTATCATGTTTAATCTTCATGACAATTTCATGTGCTAGATAGAGCAGATGTTATCATCCCACTCTTAAGGTAAGAAAACAGCTGGCGGAGAGGGAGAGAGGCAGGAGAGAGGATGGAGAGGGAGGAGTAAGTCTTGTGAATTCCTTTTTTCCCCTTAACTTCAGCAGCAGAGGTAGGATTAGTCCTGAGATTTTTCTTCTATTCTTTAGAATTTAGAAGTACCAATATCTACCCAAATACAGTATTTGAATTAACTCATGTGTTGGATGAATTAGTCCACATCCATGTAAGCCTAATGACTTCTGGTGTAGAGACCATGCTGTGGGTAGATTTCCTCCCCACCACTTTTGTCAGCCAAGTAGAGGACATACAGGAGAGGTGGGCTCCTCGGTCCCACAGCAGGTCCGAGCCATCAACTGAACAGAGGCGACATGCCCCTCAGATGCCTCAACACCAGAGCAGCGTCCTGATGTGGTCCTTTCCCCGCAGTTCTCCGACTACCAGAACTACGCAGTGAACAGCTGTGTGAAGGAGAACCCCACCATGGAGCGGTCCATAGCCCTGTGCAACGGCATCTCCCAGTGGGTGCAGCTGATGGTGCTCAGCCGCCCCACCCCACAGCTCCGAGCTGAGGTCTTCATTAAGTTCATCCAGGTGGCTCAGGTGAGTGGCGGAGTCGGAGTGTGGCCTGGGCTGAGATGAAGTTTCCCCTCCTGAGCCAGTGGGGTTAGTGTCCTTCAACTGTCCTGAGGTCTAGGTATGGCAACTTCTCTGGTTCCCACACAAGGGCACTATGGAGAGGACCATCTCAGGGCTCGGGATACGGTTTTAGATGTTTAGATATTTAACATTTCTTAGAAGGTGCTTCCCAGCCTACATGGTCTTCTCAAATCTGGCCCCCATGACAAAGGAAAGGGCAAGTCCAAGTTTTCCTGGGGCTGGAGTTGTCTTGGGTCCTTAAGCCCACACTGTTAAATGTCTAAGCTGAGTGTTCGAGGGGCAGCATGTAAGTATTTGATAA
>NW_005871086.1:7447101-7473664 GCF_000147115.1 Myotis lucifugus | reverse complement strand
GGAACCGGTACACTAAGTCCTTCACTTAATGCCCGTCATAGGTACTATGATGTATAATGAACCCAGTTTAATAGATTGACATAAATAAATTGATTTAATAAGCTAATTGACATGACACTTCATCAACATAATAATGAAGTGACGTTGACTGAAATGGTGCTATTCAAGGACCTACAGTTCTGTGAACACGTATTTGAAATTCCCCAGAGATTCTAGCTTCGTTGTCCCAATTACTGACCAATATAGGCACTGGCACTTTGTCCTAAAAAATAAAACAGGTTAATTCAGTGCAAAAGATATATAGGATTATGCTAATTTGCCCAGTACTAGATGGTGCAGTGTATCTCAAAGTTTGGTACACGGACTGCCTGCTCTGGTATTAACTAATGGGATATTAAAAGCACAGATCCCTAAGCTCAACCCCAGATCCAGGCAATCAGAACATCTGGACTTGGGTCCAGAAATCTTTGTGCTAACAAATCAGTACTTTGGGTGGTTCTTAGAAACCACGGATCCAGGTGGTCCAGGACCAGCACAAAGGGAAGACATGACGCCTTACCAGACTTGGGACCTCCTGGTCTGGATTAAGCCTCGGGGGAGAAAGGAACAGGAAATTTCAGCACCTGGTTGCTAGTGCTCAACAATGTAAGGAAGATGAGGCCCAGAGACGAGGTCGCATGTAACAGGCATGTTCAGTGACTGTCTCACCTGTTTTGTGTCACAGAAGCTCCACCAACTACAGAACTTCAATACTTTGATGGCTGTGATAGGTGGCCTGTGTCACAGCTCCATCTCCAGGCTCAAGGAGACAAGCTCACACGTCCCCCACGAAATCAACAAGGTCAGTGCTACTGTCTCTTCTGAAGCCTCAGCACATTCCTGGGACAGCGCCCTTTCCTCCTTCAGGGGGTAACCCAGGAAGCATCTGCCAACCACACCATCCCGTCAACCGGGCAAAATACCACGGAGGCAAACCCCAAGGAAACCCACGGAGTGGGGATGTCACAGATCAGAAAGTGACTGTGACTCAGTCTCCCTGTCGCTGCCGGTGTCCCTGCTGGTCAGGTGAAATATGTGCCTCCTTCCCATGCTTATATGCCACTGAATGTTCTTTTGTTGATAATCCTCACCAGAGGATTTTTTCCATTGATTTTTAGAGAGTGGCAGTGGGAGAAACATCAATGTGAGAGACATCCTGATTGGTTGCCTCCTGCACATGCCCAACCAGGGCTGGAATCAAACCCAGGACCCTTCAGTCTGAGAGCCGACACTATCCACTGAGCCAAACCGGCTACGACTCTGTTATTGTCTTTAATACTGACTCCCTTGCCCAGAATATTTTCCCCAAAGGACCAGTGGTTCTGTCTGCATGTCAAGTACACTTATATGGGGGCACATGGAAACCCTGGCTCTCCAGATCCCTTGGAGTGACACTCTGGATAGAATTTTCCCAGATAATTGGAAATGAGCTTTTCAGGTGCCATTTTGTAATAGTGTTCATTGAGGAATATTGTTCTCAAGTATCCAATGCATTTTCCTAAATTCTTAGATTTTACAGGATCCATGTTAATCCTTCATAAGGCTGTTATAAATGTAAGCCACAATGGCATACCAAAGGCATCAGTGCAGCTGTGTGGTGTGAATTAGATAGTGACTGCGCTTTGAGCATTTTCACCTATTTAAGACCAACCCTCCCTCCCTAATCCCAAACCCCACTCCTCCCAAGCTGGCGCGGAGACTCTCTTCTTAGGAAGAGGCATCTGTGCCTCGTGGCCTCATCTGCTTTCCCAGGTGTTCAGCCTCCTTTTGGGGGTCTCCAGTTAATCACCCCTGCTCTCAACGCTTGGCTGTGAGGACGCTGACTCACCCCCTCCCCATGGTCTGGTCACCTCACAATTCCCTAAGAGTTCTGCCCATGCCTCAGAGGTGACAGAGGAAAGCCACAGAGACTAACATGCCTTTGTGTCATTTCATTTATAAGATACAAGCTCGCTCCTCTTTAGCTCGGGGTCCCCACACCAGTGCTTCCTGCCTGTAGCTGCTGGCCCCTCAGGGTGGTCGCATAATCAGTTAAGTCCAGCTTAAAGCAAGTGTCCCCCAGGAGTTTATTTCACCTTCCAAGGAGAACATAAATATATTATTTTGCTGTTAGTCTCTCATCTGTGAGCACCTTCCCTACTCACACGCCCCTGCGCTGTTTGCTAGAGACGTGTGAGGAGAGCTGCCAGCTCAGTTGCTGAGGGAGGCTAATCCAGAACCCCAGGCTCTTCACTGGAGAGAGATGGTACTACTTAGGCCACAATTTTATTAAAAGAATCTGTGGCATAGTGTTTAAAAAGGTCATTTTCTGTTGTAACATGGTTGGCAGACAGTCTTTACTTCCCGTCTTTGCTTCTGAGAAAGCTGGTCAGCACAAGTGGGGAACGGGGTTCTGTGAACGGCTGGCTGACCTGTGCCAGGCGTGTCAGAAAAGAACCCCAGGCCGGCTGCTGCCTTTTGTGCTGGTGAGCGGCCCTGCCCCTTCCAGGGCGAGGGAGGGGTGGGCCCTCGGCCTCATCCTCTGCCTGTCCTTTCCTGGGAATTGGTCTGGTCTATTCAGTCTGTCCGGGTCAGAGTTTCAGTGGGCAGATGGAATGTCACCTGCTTCCTAGACAAAGGCCCGTGTTGAGAGACTGAGAGGAGGCCCAGAGCGCAGCAGGAAGAGTAAACTGTGCAGGAGACCGAGGCTCTGGCGCTCTCCCCCAGCCAGCAGCACTGCAGCACGTCCAGGACCACATTCCAAATGTTAAACAATGTCCTTCTGCTCTAGAAGGACTCGGAAGACACTGGGGAAAGGAAATGCGTGGCTTAGGGACAGAGGTCAGAGGGACACATTAGTCTCTGTATACTCTTGTACCTTTTTAACTTTATATCAGGTGCTTATGTTTTTTTTAAAAGAAAAACTTTAGTGTAAAAGCAATAAATAAGACTTCATTTAAAGTTTTCCAGTTATGTTGCAGAATCAACTAAAGCACACCTGTGTTTGTAAATACTCTGAGCCTTTTGACATAAGCTGGAGTTTTAATTGGGGATCATGATCTGCACCTTTTAGATGAATCACCCCTTCCTGACAGATTAGGGGTGGGGTGCAGTCATGGTAGAGGCTGAAAGCAGACAAGGTGGCTATTGCAGACAATACAGCCTGCCTCCCAGGTGCAGTGATGGCGTCTCCTCTTCTGCTTTTTAGGTCCTGGGTGAGATGACTGAGCTGCTGTCCTCCTGCAGAAACTATGACAACTACCGGCGAGCCTATGGGGAGTGCACCCACTTCAAGATCCCCATCCTGGGGGTGCACCTCAAGGACCTCATCTCCCTGTATGAAGCCATGCCCGACTACCTAGAGGATGGGAAGGTGAACGTCCACAAGCTGCTGGCCCTTTACAATCATATCAACGAACTGGTCCAGCTGCAGGAGGTGGCCCCGCCCTTGGAGGCCAACAAGGACTTGGTGCACCTGCTGACGGTGAGGCTCGATGACTAAGCACTGTGTGTGTGCCAGGCATCACTCTCCGCACCTTACCAAACGTTAGTCCAGTTAATCCTCATACAAACTAGGACATAGATACTGCTATTATCCTCTTTTTATGGATGGGGATACGGAGGCACAAAGACATAATTTCCCGGAGGACCAGACATTAATAAGCAGCAGAGCCTGGACTCAGACCCAGGAGGTAGGACCCCGGCGGCTGTCCTCTAAAGCAGAATTGCCTTTCTGACTCCTGGAAATGTTCCCCTCTTCCTGCAAAAACAGTCAGCCCTCAAGCTCTCTGGGAGGAGCTGAGAGCAAAGCAGGATACAGTCTTGGTAAGAGATGGGGACTAAACAGGTTCACTATTTGGATTCCTGTTCCTGGAGGTGTTCGAGCTAAGGAGAGGCAAACACTGGTGCAAGGACCAGGATTTGCACTTCAGGTGCAGGGGGAGAGCAGGTGAACTCCCTTCCAGCCCAGCGGTTCTGTAGCTCACCAGCGGTGTGACTGTGGGCACCTAACTCCAAATCATGTTTCCTCATCTGTAAAATCAGGAGGATTATTCTGTGAGATGAATTCTAACTTCGAGTTCTAAAATTATACAATTTTTAATGTGTTTTTTTGGCAGAATGGAATAATTACAGCCTCTTCCTACCTCACAGGATGATTCCAATGGGGCCTGAGCTTTGCAGCTAGTGTTCTAATCCTAGCCCTTTCTCTAATGGCCAGGTGGCCTTGGTCTTGGCCTTAGACGTCATCTGTGGAAAGATGTACAGAATCCTATTAGGGGATCACAAATCCTGTGATGAAAGCTGAATGTTCTTCCCAGAAAAAAATATACATAAGCCAAGTATTTTTGAGCTTTGCACCTCCTGAAGCTCATCCATGGACTATAGGATCAGAACAAGATTATTTGTAAGACCTCTGTCCTCTAAAATGTTCAAGCTCTAATAAATATAAAATTTATTAACTCTGAATATGGTTTAATTAATACCGTTATTTAAACTGGGTTCTGGTGCAAGAACCAAATTTTAATAGTATCAGACCACACAAATTATCCTTTAAGATCATGTGTCTGTCTGCTTTGGGGAAGAACAAGTGAGGTATGGACCATTTGACCACACAGCACCTAAATTCTACATAAAGGCTTACAGATAAAACTGTCATTTAAATGAGGGCATCTTGAGACTTGTCCAAAATTTAAAAACATTTTAACAAAAAAGAATTAATGCTTGCCCCATTGCCCTACTGAGAATTTTAAAAACAAACTACTAAGAGCCTAGAAGAGTAAACCACCGGAGAGGAAGAAGCAAGAGAGAAAGAAATACAACATCCTAGCAGGTAACCCTGTTGTTTTGATCCACAGTTATCCCTCGATCTCTATTACACTGAGGATGAAATCTACGAGCTCTCCTACGCCCGGGAACCAAGGAACCACAGAGCCCCCGTGAGTTTTCCTATTACGATTCTTGCAGGTAACAGGATCGGCCTTTTAGTTCAGTTTTATAAGAGTATTATGTGTCTTCTTTGTGCCCAAACCTGTGCTAGGCACAGAGAAAACTTCCACATGTGTGAGGAACAGTTCCTGACCAAATAGTCCTCTTGAAGGGATAACTAACGTGTGAACAGTAAATAACCAAACACCGCAGAGCATCAGATTGCATGGGGGAGTTGGCCAGTGGTTTGCAGATTAGAGATGGGAGAGAATACTGTGGGACAGAGGGCCCTCGCCCTCCTATGTATTATAAAGTGGCCCATCAGTTTCCCTCCTGTGATTTGTTGATAAGAATGTGAGCCATATGCGCACTCTCAGAAGCTAACTTCGGAGGATTTCTAGCTTGGCAGACAGGAAAAGCCCCATCACTCTGCAGTCACCTGGGTCAGAAAGAGCAGTCTACTACGTTTTTTGACCCGCTGTGCAGAGAAGACCTCAAACAGCACAGAGCTAGCGCTACCCAGTCCAAACATACCAGGTTCTCTGGCCCCGCCTCTCCTACAGACAGGATTAATTATTCATCTTCTGAATGACCAGTAACTCCCCACAGTGGTACTCTTCCCTTGAGTACCACTTCCCAAAACAAGTGGTACTCAAGGAAAGATTTGCCCCCACAGAAGAAATTCAGCTTACCTGTGGCTAAATTTCATTGTATCTATACAGAAGAGCAAGTTCTAGCTTCCTATTGTAATTAACAATGTTCACTGACAATACCTGGTTCCATTTTCAGAATGTTAGAAGGCATTTCAATGGAAAGGGTACCTTCTCCTGTTTTTAGAAGAGCTTTTAATTTGGGCCAAGTCTTAAATACTTAGAATGGATTCCATCTCAGCTTGTCTATGCACCTTCCTGCCTTTTAGCTATTTTTCCTCCTCATCCTATTTCTATTAAGTAGCCAGTAGAGAACAGAGAGGAAATTTAAGTGATCCACTTTACTCTTTGTTGATAGCTTTGACAAAAGGTTTAGATGGAGATGACGTATGTGAGGAGCGTATTGTAAACAGTAAAACATAATGCTTGTGTAAGCCACGATTACTGTTCTTTCAGTATGTGGGCTCTCTGCTCCCTGCCACAGGCATAGTTGGGGGTCATCTGCAGCTGGCAGGTGGTTGCAGCCTCAGGTAGTGGGAGAGGAAGGAGCTGTGGATTATACTGCATTATAGTCATGGGGATCTCTTTGTCTTATTTCATTTCAGCCACTAACACCTTCAAAGCCACCAGTAGTAGTGGACTGGGCCTCTGGAGTATCTCCCAAACCTGACCCAAAGACTATAAGCAAGCACGTCCAGCGGATGGTGGATGTAAGTACAGCTTTCACCAGACAAAAGCAAGACACTGCTTGGCTTCGTTTTGTATGTGGGGCTGGGCGGGGGGGCGGGGGGGGGGGCGCAGTGGTAGAAACACAAGGTAAGAAACTGGAAACTCGTTCCTGTGTGAGCCCAGGGACAACTTACTCCTCACACTGTAGCTGCAAAACAGCTCAGTTACACTGGGCCAACACACTTTGGCCTTATGTGGGGGGAGGTGAGCCTCCTCTGACAGACCTAGCAGGAGAGAATAGATTTAAAGTTTGTCAGCTGATTTGGAGGCAGAAAGGTGTTGGAAAAGGTTTGAGTAAAAGGTAATGAGAATCTAAAACTGAAAATCTTGGCACTTGAGTGCACTGTGCTAAATGCTGAGGGGCAGTACATTAGGTTCATATTTCTACATTTATCCCTATGGACCATTCCAGCGTAACCACAGAAAAGTAACAGCCAGAGAGTGACAGGACGAGTAACTGAGGATTAAGAGGGGAGGGAGCCCTTCCAACTGCGCTATAGCTTCACAGAGGAGCAAGGAAGGGCAGAGCGAGGGAGAACACCCCTGTGCGGTGAGCAGTACACTGGCAGGGGTGGCAGCATAACTGCTGTGCTAATGGATCAAAAGCCCCTGGCCACCCTCCAGAGGTGACCCACGCTTCTCTGCAGCAGCTTCACCAGCATTTCTTCATCCCCGCCCCTCAGAGGGGGAGGAGAGGCTCCTACCAGCCGCCCCAGCCCCTTTGCCACTTGCCTAAAGGGTGATCACCAAAGAAACTGCTTTTTCACAGTCTGTCTTCAAGAACTATGATCATGACCAAGATGGATACATTTCTCAGGAAGAATTTGAAAAAATTGCTGCGAGTTTTCCGTTTTCCTTCTGTGTGATGGACAAAGACAGGTGAGAGTTTGTGAATGGGAATGTGGCTATGAGCCCTTTAGTAAAAGCAGTTTGTGTATCACTAAAAGAACTTCTAAACTTGGATGTGTCGCTGCTATGATTACTTAATGAATATTCGGGCTAAGAGAGCAATCATCAAATGATGCCTATCTGGCTTTGGATTGGACAAGTGATCATGAAGCCAGGTTAGTAATAGTCAACTATGAATTTTAAGAAGTTTAGTCTCCTTCTTGTTTTGTCCTTACAGATCATGAAAAACTAATATTTATTAATAATCAGCATATTTACTATTCACAAGGTTACATATGTTCTATCTTGGTTCTCTATATAAAACCAAATATATGGTTGGTGGGTTCAAGTTATGTATTATTACTGTCTGAAGTCAGAAACTGTAGCATAAGGTATCTCTCCCTATACACACAATTTCCATAATTTTTTAAAGTCCTGTAGATAGTGGTTAAATTAGTTGGGAAAACCTAGGTTAGCCAAAGAACAACTCCATAAAAGTGAGTAATGCTGTCTCCACTACTTATTACAAGCTATTCATGTATGATTAAAAGGACGGCTCATGGTGGTAATTACCAGGTAATACATAGTGTACTTCCACTCAAGGATGAAAAGGTGAATTCCCCCCTACCCCCCACATCCTGGTCTGTCGTTTGCTGGCAGGGAAGGCCTCATCAGCCGGGACGAGATCACGGCCTACTTCATGAGGGCCAGCTCCATCTACTCCAAGCTGGGCCTGGGCTTTCCTCACAACTTCCAAGAGACAACCTACCTGAAGCCTACTTTCTGTGACAACTGTGCTGGATTTGTAAGTTGTCCTTGGAGTGCTTCAGGGCTGAACTTGGGGAGGGGTACAAGACAGGTTAAATGACTAAGCTATGCACAGACCTCATAGCCCTTATCAGCTCATCCCAGCTTAGAGCCTAAGCAAACACCTAGAATAACCTAGTCCTCAAATGCATTTATGTGCATTCATCTTTTCCATTCCTTCCTGATTTATTTTTCCCTCTGGTACGGGGCCTTGGATAAATAAGTATTAAATTTGGGATATATATTTTTTTAAGTATTATATATTCATATGTTTCAAATGTTGTAAAAACATCCTCACCCCGCCCTACATCTGGGCTCTGCCCATCCTCTGTCCCGTCTCTGACCAAGTTTCCCCCAAACCCAGTCCCTGACCCCAGGGTTCTATAGATTTGTTAGTTTGGGATCCTGATATGATTCCACTTCTGGCCTAGAGAAGTCCTGGCTCATAAATCCTGTGAGCTTCTTGAGAACATTTGACTGATCAGCACAAACTCTCCCAGTTTTCAATTTAAGGTCAGAAGGGACAATACATAAGAGAGAAATGAGGTTTCCCTCCCTCTTGAGGTAGGAAGTAGAATGAAGGAAAATCAAGAGTGATGTCAATGCCTAGCCTCCTGCCAGATAGATGAGTGACATGTGGTGCATTCTGTCTCTTGTCTCATAGCTCTGGGGAGTGATCAAACAAGGATATCGATGTAAAGGTAAGGCTCAGCTTTGCGACTGCATTGTTTTCCCTGGTCTTAGGTATTTTCCTATAAAGATTGTTTGTTCATAGTAGTTGTCCATTCAGTCCACAACTTCTCAGCATAGCCTCATCCTCAGACTGGCTCCCCTAGAGGAACCCTCGAGAGTGACTGCCACCATATAGAAGAGAGGAGTGCCTGGGTGACCAGTTATGCAGCTTCCCTTATAAGAGCCTCTCTCTGCCTTGGAAATACGGGTGGCTGCTAGGAGGTTATGCTCCCAGACAGCCCTGGAGAGGCAGATCCCCAGTGAAAGGCAAAGAATCACTTTTGGAACAGAAGTGATTACCAATGCCTTTGTCAGCTTTCCTTTGATGAGTAGACACCTCCCTGTGACTAGAAAAATTCAGGAGTGAAGGAAAAGAGACATTTTAATGAAAGGAAGGAAGGATAAGACCTAACAGCTGAGAGCCTCTAGAGCAGTGGCTCTAGAGGGTCTCCTTAGAGTAGGCAGTATGTGAGGGATAACCAAGACACCACCTCTTCCCTCCGCGGCAACAGGTGCCGCTTCCTCACCTTGTGGTAAGGGCTACAACAGGACTGAGAGATCCAGGACTGACCAAGTGGGAATGCTGGGTTCACTAGGTGTCCTAGCTCCAGAAGAGAGGGCAGGCATATGTGACAAGAGGGCCCTAGAGAAGAAAGCGATGTGTGCTGAAAGACTTTCTGACTGGGGTGTCTTGTCCATAGACTGTGGGATGAACTGCCACAAACAATGCAAAGATCTGGTTGTGTTCGAGTGCAAGAAGCGAGCTAAGAACTCAGCAGCTCTCACAGACAATAGCACCGCTGTGGGGCCAACGTTCAACCTCTGCTCATTGGGAGCCAAAGACCTGCTCCATGGTAAGGAGGCATTGGGAACATCTATCTTGGAAAGTGAAATGGGAAGGATGAAGTTTTCAGGGAGGAAAGATTATCTTTATCCTTCTTTCTTTTCTTTTTGTAAATATATTTTAATTTATTTCAGAGAGGGAGAGAGATAGAAACATCACTAATTGGCTGCCTCCTGCACGCCCCACACTGGGGATCAAGTCCACAACCCTGGCATGTGCCCTGACCAGGAACCGAACCATGACCTCCTGGTTCATAGGTCGACGCTCAATCACTGAGCCATGCCATCCTTCTCTTTCTTAATAGAAACCAGCACGAATTCCATTATGGAAGACATGCCTGAATATTATGTGCCCTATATTTTAAGAGTTACATCATCTTTGGGAACAACTGCCACATAAAATGCAAATTTCATGCAGAAAATAACACAGAGGTCTGGGGTCTCAGCGTGAAGTCTGGAAAAAGGCTGTATCTTTTCATACTTACCTTACTCCTCCAAAAGAGACAGTGAAATTATTTTAGAGTGAATATAACAATTTATTCTGGTACTTAAATAACAGTGTAATTTTGAGCTTTATTTGGGTAAATATTTAATGTTAATTTAAATTATGTTCCCCTAGAGAAAAATACTAGGTAGGATCCTTAAAAGTATTACAAGTATTCCTAGTATTACAATTGTTGATTGGGATTACAAATGCTAAGTAGAAAACTCTCGTTGTCCAAAGCCATTTTACTTTACCAATTCAATGTCTTAGCTGGAAAGTTTGCTAATAGAAAAGCATATTTTAAACTTACTGCTGAGTCTTTGCAGAGCAGTAAACATAGATGATCTGCTGCCTATCTTAAAGCCTACCCCCATCTCAAATTCATCCGCTCCTACTCTACATCTCCAGGAACTTACTTCTTTTGGTTAATACCTAGCTGGGTCCTGGATAAGGCTGTTGTTCGAAGAAGAAAACCAGAATGACTCCTCTCTCCTTTTCCAATCAGTATCAAAGGGGGGCAATATATTTGCTAGAACTTCCCTATCACAGTTAAGCTGTGCCTATTGTACAAATTCGCAAATAGGTGCCACAGAGAATTCCTAGCAGCTAATCAAGGCCATCTGTATCAGGACCAAAACCTGCGTGCTGACAGCTCCCAAATCCCAGGGTCTACTGAAGATATTTATGAAATATGACAGCCCTGAGGCAGGGGCTTCAGTTTTCCCTCTAGGCAACCTTTGTGCAAATAGAAAAAGATGCCCCTTCCTCAGGGTGAATGCAGCCTGATACCAGCAGCCACAGCTTGGCCAGCAAAGTCCCTGAGTTTCAGTCCCCTTCACCCCCCAAATTGGGTGCCTAAAAATGAGCCCATTTGGGGCCTATGGGTGTTTCTGAAACTAATTTATCAATCTGAGTCTCTGCTTTTCTGAACTAGAGCACTAACATGTCTCATGTCTTCCTACAGCACCTGAGGATGGACCTTTTCCATTCCCTAATGGGGAGGCTGTGGAACAAAGTGAAGAAAGTAAGGATCGGACCATCATGCTCATGGGAGTGTCCTCACAGAAGATTTCTGTTCGGCTGAAGAGGACTGTCGCCCACAAGGCCACCCAGACCGAAGCACTGCATTGGATGGGCAGCGAGGGCCCTTCTGGTCCTTTTGCGCTATCTTCCCCAAGGAAGACAGCCCAGGACACTCTGTACGTGCTTCCTAGTCCTACGTCTCCATGCCCCAGCCCAGTCTTGGTCAGAAAGCGGGCTTTTGTCAAGTGGGAGAATAAAGACTCCTTCATGAAATCAAAGGAGGAACTCCGCCACCTCAGACTCCCAACTTACCATGAGCTGGAACAGGTACCTTTTCCTTTGTTTTCAGACTCTGAGAGAAATGGGGCTAAACCAGGGAAGGGAGCGTAAACTGAAGATTCAGTCCAGGTTGATTACTAGCAGATTAAAACAAGTAAAGAGATTCTGGCTTTCTCTCAAAGAAACGAGTGGGGGCACTGACTCACATTACATGACTACAACAGGATATATACAGGGCTCCCTATTGCCATAGATGTGCCAGGGCCCAAACTGTTCACAGGAGGCTCCAAAACAACTCCTACTGACCAGTTTTACAATGCTGACCCCACACCCCTTTTCTAGATGGGACTTAAAGTGAACTTGCCTAAATCCTTCTTCCTTATAATTTTTACTCTATTCATCAGTGTTATGTTTGGGGACCTTCATGGTTGCCTAGGCATCTTCCTAAAAGAAGGTAGGTGATCAGTGTGCTACCAAAAAAAAAAGTGTATCATAATTCACCAACTGAAAGGCCTCCCTCTTAATGTAAATGAGGGATATCATTTCTAACACATCAGGCAATGTGCTGAAGAGCTAAATCAATAGTAGTTGGCAAATGCATAGCTGAATATAATATACAGCAATATAATCTATAAAATGTTAAAAATTGTGCTACTGGGAGCTTCTTTTCTCTGTTAGGCTCACAATGTCTAATAAGGTACCTAATGGTGGCAAAAGGAGTTTGGGAATATGGTGACAAAGATTTGAGAGAAGGGAATAAGGAGGTTAAAAAATAAAAAGGAAAGTAGGTGCCCTAACCGGTTTGGCTCAGTGGATAGAGTGTCGGCCTGCAGACTGAAAGGTCCTGGGTTCGATTCCGGTCAAGGGCATGTACCTTGGTTGCGGGCACATTCCCGGTAGGGGAGTGTGCAGAAGGCAGCTGATTGATGTTTCTCTCCTATTGATGTTTCTAACTCTCTATCCCTCTCCCTTCCACTCTGTAAAAAAAAATCAATAAAATATATTTTTTAAAAAAAAGGAAAGTAGGAGATAGAACAGGTAATTTCCAAATACTCTCCTCTGTAGGGTCAATTACTAGCATACTTCTTTTTGTTCAGCATGCAAAGCTCACAGTGAGCTGGCTTAATAGACTTCTTGTTTATAGATATAGTTTCTTACCAATGGCAGGTAAGTTAAGTCATTTTAGAGATCATTCACTTTATTACAGGGGAGGAATGCCTATCTGCCCTTTCCCCGCCTCCCCCCCACCCCCACCCCCGACCCGCAAGCATCAAGGTTGGCAATGTGTTTTTGGAGGTCTATCATTACAATATAAAGCCAACATTCACCTAGATAGAATTCCTTACATAAGTCTATATAATACATAGTGAAGCTGTGTAAGATGGCCTCAGGATTCCCACCTTGTTCTCAGTGTTGTACCTTTCCTGTCAAACTCCAGGAACTGACTTAGAGGCACATTTAAAGAAACAAGTTAGCTGGCATGGCTCAGTGAACCAGGAGGTCACAGTTCGATTCCTGGTCAGGGTATATGCCCGGGTTGTGGGCTATCCCCAGCAGGGGGCATGCAGGAAGCAGCCAATCGATGATCCTCTCTAAAATCAATAAAAAATATTTTTTTAAAAAGGGAAGTAAATTACATACATAATAATAAGAAAATCTTGGTTTGGTGTCTGGAACAAAAAGATATAACATTAGGCCCTAACCGGTTTGGCTCAATGGATAGAGTGTCGGCCTGCGGACTCAAGGGTCCCAGGTTCAATTCCGGTCAAGGGCATGTACCTTGGTTGCGGGCACATACCCAGTGGGGAGTGTGCAGGAGGCAGCTGATCGATGTTTCTCTCTCATCGATGTTTCTAACTCTCTATCCCTCTCCCTTCCTCTCTGTGAAAAAAATCAATAAAATATATTAAAAACAAAAAGATATAACATTAGGAGACACATGAAAAAAAGAACAGATTTTCTGGATGAAAGGTACTCTCTCAGAGTATTTTTAACACATGCTTTAAGTCAATCAAAAGGTGAAAGAAATCTTGAAAAGCGAACCCAATAGAGGAGAAAGAACTTTACAAAGATTTGTGTTTCTAGTCCCCAGAAACACAACTACCCATTAAACTCTTTGACCTATTCAGTCCTCTGTAAAATACAGGGCCAGGATTCCATATGCTCTCTTTACGGTTTGCTTCAGGTCTTGACATTTTACATGTCCATGAAAAGGAACAATGTAGATGGCAACAATGACTTCCTGATGCAAGAAATGGGTGGTAGAGAGATTTCAGATGAAGTAGGTCCAGAATAATTCCTACCCACTAATACCAGAACTCACAAACCCTCTTACTGTTTGCCTCTCTTTACATTTATTCTTTTTTTTTTTTAAATATATTTTATTGATATTTTACAGAGAGGAAGGGAGAGGAATAGAGAGTTAGAAACATCGATGAGAGAGAAACATCGATCAGCCGCCTCCTGCACGCCCCCTACTGAGGATGTGCCCGCAACCCAGGTACATGCCCTTGACCGGAATCGAACCTGGGACCCTTCAGTCCGCAGGCCGACGCTCTATCCACTGAGCCAAACCGGCCAGGGCTACATTTATTCTTGTCATAGTGACCTAGGGACAAGAATTCACAATTATGTTTAAAAAACACACACACACAATGAGTCCCACTTTCCATTAAGTAAAATCCATACATGATTAGTCTACCTGCAATTCAACAGCCCCATCCACAGCTCACCGTAAACTCTAAAAAGAAGTACATTGTTAGTATTGACCCTATAGACAACTGCTATTGGCCCAGTTGTCCCATAACCTACTTTCCTACACTACTCTAGCAATAAACAGTTAGAATTAGAAAAACTATAGCTATCTATTAGAAAGGGGTGTTAACTGCTTTATGGTAGTAGTAGAGGCCCGATGCACAAAATTCATGCAAGGGGCTCGGCCCTCGCAGACTCAGCTTCGTCCAGAAGGTCGTTTGGTTGTCTGGTCTAATTAGCATATTACACTTTTATTATTATAAAGACTTAAGGAGTATTAAAAAGAACTATTACCTAATTTCATTTCTCAATGAATTCAAAGCATAAAGAGGTAAATTGTGATATCAAAAATATAAAAGGGGAGAAGTAAAAGAGTAGAAACTTTATAGACAAATGAAGATAAGGTGCTACCAGCATAAAAGGACTATTTTATCTATGATATGTTTTTTATAAGCCACATGGTATCCACAAAGCAAAAATCTAAAGTAGAGTTATGAAACACAAAAAGGGGAGACTAAGCAAGTTACCATGGAAAATTACCACTTTACAAAGGTAAACTGAGAGAAAAAGAAACAATGGAGATACACAACAACCAGATGGCAATAGTAAGTTCTTATACATCAATAATCACTCTAAATATAAATAGATTAAGTTTAACAATCAAAAGGCCATATGGATTTAAAAAGAGACCCAATTATATGCTACCTATAGCAAACTCATTTTAGCTCTAAAGACACAGACTCAAAATGGATAGAAAAGGAATATTCCACATGAATAGAAACTAAAACAAGGTGGCCATAGCCACACAAGACAAATGTACAATTGTAAATATATATATATATGCAGCCATCATTGGAGCACTGAAATATATGTATTAAGCAAATACTAACAGATCTAAAGGGAGAAATGGACCACACAATAATAGTAGGAAACTTCAACACCCTACTGTTATCAAAGGATAGATCATCTAGACAGAAAATTAACAAGGAAATTTTAGAATTCAACCACACTCTAGAACAAATCAACTTAACAGACATACATAGAAAATTCTCTCAAAGAGCAGCAGCAGAATATAAATTTTCCAGGATAGATCATATGATAGGGCACAAACAAATCACAGCAAATTTAAAGACTGAAATCATACCAACTATATTTTCAGACCACAATGGTAAGAAACTAGAAATTAACAAGAGGGAAACTGAACAACCATTGAGTCAAAGAAATCAAATGGGAAATAAAAAATTACCTCTACACAAATGGAAATACAACATATCAAAACTTACAGTATGCACCAAATGCATATCTTAAAAAATCTCAAGCAACCTAACTTTACACCTCTTGGGACTTAAAAAAGAACAAATTAAACCCAAAGTTAGAAGAAGAAAGAAAATTAAGATCAGAACAAAAATAAGTGAAATAGAGACAAGTAAAAATAGAAAGGCTCGACGAAACTAAAAGCTGATTCTTTGAAAGGATAAAATTAGAAATGCAAAATGTGGTATTACAACTGTTACTACACAAATACATGACACCACAAGAAACTATTATAAACAATTATATGCCAATAAATTAGATAACCTAAAATAAATGGATACATTTCTAGAAACACACAATATACCCAGACAGAAGTAGAAATCTGAACAGACTAATAATGAACAAAGAGACTGAATAGTAATGAACCTCTCAATACAAAAAAAATCCCAGGATAATGAAATGGCTTCACTAGCAAATTCTACTCAAAGAAGAATTAACACCAATCCTTCTCAAACTCTTTCAAAAACTGAGGAGGAGGGAATACTTCCAAACTCATTCTACAAGGGCACCATTACCCTGTTACCAAAGAGAGATAAGGGCACCACAAGAAAAATACAAACCAATATCACTGATAAATATAGATACAAAAATTATCAACAAAATATTAGCAAACCAAATTCAAGAACACACAGAAAGGATTATATACCAGTAACAGTTATATAAATCCAAGTGGGATTTACCCTTGGATGCAAGGATGGCTCAACATATGCCCACTCTTATTCAGTACTGAAAGTCTTAGCTAGAGTGATTAAACTAGAAAAAGAAATAAAAGTCACCCAAAATAGGATTGTCTGCAGATATTATGAGTCTGTACTGGTATGTAGAAAATCCAAAGACTCAACCAGAAAACTGTTGGAACTAATCAACAATTTCAGTAAAATTGCAGGATACAGCAATCAGTTGAATTTCTACTAATATACATCTAAAAAATCCATTCACAATAGCATCAAAAACAATAAAATACTTGGACTACATTTAACCCAGGAAGTGAAAGATCTATGCAATGAAAACTACAAGACTTTGCTAAAACTGAAGAAGACATAAATGGAAAGACACCTGTGTTCATGGATTAGAAGAATTAATATTGTTAAAATATCCACACTGTCCAAAGCAATCTATAGATTCAATGTAATCCCCATCAAAATACCAATGGCATTCTTTAAGAAATGGAAAAATAATCCTAAAAATGGTATGGAACCACAAAAGACCCCAAATAACCAAAGCAATCCCTATTTAAAAAAATTTTTGGAGGTATCACACTCCCTGATTTCAAACTTCACCATAAAGCTACAGTACTAAAACAGTATGGTACTGGCACAAAAATAAACATGTAGACCAATGTAACAGAAAGGAGAGCTCAGAATGAAACTCCTGCTTGTACAGGTCAGCTAATATTCAATGCGTGAGCCAAGAGCACCCAGTGGGGAAAATAAAGTCTCTTCAACAAATGGTTTTGGAAAAACACATACAGAGCAATGAAACTGGGAATCTTACACTCACAAAAAATAACTCAAAATGGATCAAAGACTTAAACTTAAACGTAAAACTTGATATTATAGAAATCTTGAAAGAAAACATAGTTTGGAAGAAGTTCCTTGATATTAGTCTTGACAATGATTTTTTTGGATATGACACCAAAAGCAAAGATAAAAGTAAAAATCAACAAATAAAACTACATTTAAACATAAGAGCTTTCCCAAAAGAAACAACAAAATGATAAAGAATGAGAGAACATTTTTGCAAACTATATATCAAATAAGGGATTAATGTCCAAAATATGTATTTTAAAAGACTCAAACAATAACAACAAAAATCCAATTAAAAAATGGGCAGCCCTGACCTGGTGACTCAGTTGGTTGGAGCATCGTCCCATAAACCAAAAGGTTTTGGTTCGATTTCTGTCAGGGCACATACCCAGGTTACAGGTTCAATCCCCAGTCAGAAGCATACTGGGGGCAACTAATTGGTTTCTCTCTCACATCAATGTTTCTCTCCCTCTCCCTTCCTCTCTTTCTACAATCAGTAAACATATCCTGGGGGAAGGATTAAAAAAATTGGTCAGAAGAACTAAAGGTATTTTCCAAAGAAGATATACAGATGGCCAACAGGTACATAAAAATGTGCTCATCATCACTAATCAGGGAAATGCCTATCAAAACTACAATGAGTGCTGGCCAATTTGGCTCAATGGATAGAGCGTCAGCCTTCAGACTGAAGAATCCCAGGTTCGACTCTGATCAAGGGAACATGCCCAGGTTGTGGGCTCCATCTGGGCCTGGGCCTGGGCCCTGGTCGGGGCGTGTGCAGGAGACAACCAATCAATGTGTCTCTCTCACATCGATGTTTCTCTCTCTATGTCTCTCCCTCTCCCTTCCACTCTCTCTAAAAAATCAATGGAAAAATATCCTTGGATGAGGATTAAAAAAACAAACAAAAAAAAACTACAATGAAATATCACCTCACACCTGTTAGAACAGCTATCATCAGATCCCACTTCTAGGAATTAATCCTAAGAAGCCAGAAACACTAATCATAATCAGAAAGAATATATGCACCCCTATGTTTATAGCAGCATTATTTACAATAGCTAAGATCTGGAAACAGCCCAAGTGCCCATCAGTAAATGAATGATTAAAAAACTGTGATACATTTACACATGGAATACTATGCAGCTGTAAAAAAAGAAGGCTCTCTTACCCTTTGAGACAGCATGGAGGGACCTGGAGAGTATTATGCCAAGTGAAATAAGCCAGAAAGAGAAAAACAAGTATCACATGATCTCATTTATATTTGGAATCTAACAAACAAAATAAACTGATGAACAAAAAAAGATCCAAAGACATTGAAGCATGCAACAGACTGACGTATTTCAGGGGATTGGGGGGAGCAGGAAGTGATTAACCAATGAATTTATGTGCATAGACCGTGGACAGACAATAGTGCAGAGAAGGCCTGGAAGGGGAAGGGAGTAGGATGGGGGGAAAAAAGAGATACCTGTCAAACTTTCAACAATAAAGATAAATGTTAAAAAAGACAAGCAATGAGTGCTGACAAGGACATGGAGAAAAGGGAACTCTTGTGCACTGTTGTGGGAATGTTCATTGGTACAGCCACTGTGGAAAACAATATGGAGGTCCCTCAAAAAATTAAAAATAGAACTATCACATGATCTAGCAATTCCACTTCTGAGTAATTATCAGAAGAAAACACTAACTCAAAAACATAAATACAGGGGGATAAGGACACATTTGTAATACCTTAACTAATAAAGAATTAAAAAAAACAAAAACAAATACACCACCTGTTCACTGCAGCATTATTTAGATACGCAACAACCTAAGTGTCCACAGACAGATGAATGGATAAAGAAAATGTGGTACATGTATACAATTGAATATTATTCAACCGTAAAAAAAATTAAATCTTCCTGTTTGTGACACATGGATGAACCTTGAGCACATTAAGATAAGTCAGACAGAGAAAAACAAGTACTATACTGAATCACTTATATGGAGAATTTTAAAAAGCAAACTTATAAAAGCAGAGAATAAAATGGTGGTTACCAGGCAATGGGGGTGGGAGGAGAGGAAAGATGTTGAGGGTACAAATTTACAACAAGTGATAAATTAGCCCTAGAGATATAATGCACAGTATAGAGATTATAGACAATAATATTGTATCATCAAACTTGCTAAGAAGACTAGAATTATTCCAACTTCTAAAAAGAATTATGTAACATGATGGAGGTGTTAATTATAGCGACCTTGACAATCATATTACAATACATAATTATCAAATTAACAGGTTGTACACCTTAAATTTATATAATGTTATGTGCCAAATATATTTCAATTTTAAAAAAACTTCAAGACTGGAAACCAACTGCTGTCCATATAATTAACTCACTGAAAATTAGATAACTGGATTCCAGTTTAGAGGCTGGGATAAAATTCCTGTCTTTGCCAAGAGTTCACTAGTTTTCAATGATTTGGGGGTAAAAACACTTGAAGAAAAATGAACTATGATATATCATATTACAGTATTCCGAATCACTGCTTTCATACCTCAAACCTGACTTTGTTTCTGCCAAGTTTAGGTCTCCTGCTACACAATTGCCATAGGTTGTGTCATTATCCATCTATTGCCCTGGAATGGTTTATTCTGCCTGTTAGCTACTCACATCTTTGATATGATTAACAAAAACTAATTGCTGTTTGCACATGTTCATTTGTTATTTAACTTATTAGTTTATATTAAGGGTAAAATAACTGTCTTGAAAATTTTTTTTTAATACTCAGCCACAATGAATGGGAGATGCCAATCAAGTGTAGTACTTCCGATATTGTAACTGATTTACTATTCATTGCTGCTTTATTAACATACCTCATTCTCCTTTCTCTTTAGGAAATAAATACACTGAAAGCAGATAATGATGCTCTAAAGATCCAACTGAGATATGCACAGAAGAAAATAGAAAGCCTCCAACTTGCAAAAAGCAATCATGTCTTAGCTCAGATGGAACAGGGTGACAGTTCTTAGCCCAGAAACTCAAGGAGCACAATCTGTAGATAAATGGATCAGAGATATCATTTCCCAAACCAGTTAACACAAAGATTGGGGAACCTTAGAGTGACCAGCTTTAAAGGGGGTACTTTAAAAAGGAAAAGCTAGTCTCTCCCCCCACCCCACCCCCCGGCAATGTGTGATATTGTTTTCTCTTCCAGTCAGTTGAATCAAAGAGGAAAACTGAAAAATGCAAAATTTTTGCCATTCATACCACTAACATTTTCCCCTGAGACTAAGGGCAAAAGCATGATAAGAACATGACTATAGTTTTCTGACAAGGTAGCTTCTCCTATGTGGCCTGCCTGGCTGCTTCTTCCTCAGAACTAAAATCTCTGGAAAATGAATTTGCTTCCTTCCCTGGGGTTTTCTGTAAACTGGGGAATTTACTTTGTTCCACTCAAAGCTTATTTATAATATTAAAGTAGATTCACTTCCTCTACATTCCAGCATTCTTTATGAATCTGGTTCCCGATTCACTACCTCAAATCTAATCAATTAGCCCCTCCCACCCCCATCCTTCCTCACTGTGCTCATCATATACACAAGGATATCTACCTAGAGCTGAATTTCTAGAATGTAAGTACAAATTGTGGAGGCCTATTCAACAACATGACATTATCCAGTTGTATATCAACTAATAGTTTTAGTCACAAAGTCATAATAAAATAAGTAATCAAATTAAATACCTGAAAACATGACTATTACCATTTTATACATGACTAATTAGCTAAAATAAACGTAATGCAAACATGTCTGTCCTCTACAGTGGATAGAATTAGGACTTTATGGCTATTTTTAAAAAAAAACAGAGTCTGCTTAGCTCTTCATGTGCCATCTTTACCCTTTTTTAAGTAACTTTTTGAGCTGAAGTTGTGCTTACCAGTATACTGCCTTCACTATTAATACCATTTAGAAATAAGCTAATTGGATCAGAGCCTTCAATAACAGCTGACAGCGTGTATATATGTGTATATATTATGTATATACAGTATCAGGCGTGCATGTGACTTGGAATTTTGTTTCCCCCTTCATAAAATGTGGAAGTGAATTAAACAACTTTTAGTCATTTACATAAATTCACAAATATAAGTTCAGTTTGTTATAAGATGAAGAATTTACTCACAATGTAAATTGTATTGTTTGTAACCTCACAGGTAAGAGCCCTGTGAGTTATCTATTAATGAAAGTTAACGATAAATGGGCTCATTTAGTTGTCTGGGCAACTGATCACAAACTCCTTTGTTAGACTATTTAAAAAAGTCCAATGATCATTTTCTTTTCTTTTTTTTTGGGGGGGGGGGGGCGACTTACCTTCCATGCTTAGAAAGCCTGGTACAAAACTGATTTGAAATTCATAAACAAGTTGAACAACATGCCAAGAATATAATCCCAACCTTGAGAAGTTCCAAACCTAAAGCCAACAACACCAAGTATTAGAGTACAAAGTACATATACATAGTGTAGCTTCCTTGGAGGATTCAGACCATTTAAGAAGTTAATTTGATGAAAGACTAGTTCCTATCTGCATACCTCCTTATACTGAGCTTTAGTGACAAAGCTAGTGACTAGTTTTCCTTTGTGTTTTAAAAAATCACTTTACACACAGACTTAAATCTCACCACCTAATATGTGAATTTATAGAAGCTACTCTACTGTGCCACTTACATTATATGGAACATGAGTTTATGATCATCTTTAAAATTCATATTCTTCACTATTATCCTTTTCCTCTGATATAAACCAAAAACAGTACAGCTCAATTTTCTTTACACATAGCCACATAACAATAATTTTTTCATTTTTCTTTCCCTCCACCCAAAATACAGATTCCAGGTTAGTTTCTATGTAAATAATCTGTAATCTATAGGAATTCAAAATGTCAGTCCTCTTAGTTAGTCAAATTAACATGGCTAAAGAATCTTACCCCTGAATGGATAGGAAGCAGTAATTTCATCACAGGTTTTTACAGCCCACCTAGGGCCAAAGAAGTAGTGTGTAAATTAGTATTATTTGTGTGGAATCTACAGAAATAATCTGGAATAGACTTTTATTGTTAAGCCTAGAATACAAATTTCTGTGTCTTGTACTGACTTGAATAAGTTTGGGCATATATTTATCTGCCAAAACAATGACAAGTTTTGTTTTGTTAACAGCAATGTCACTTCTCATTCTCTTTGGTAATTGACTTGCGTTTTTACTGGTTGTGAATTTCTGTCTAAAGATGTATTATGTAAAAGAACTACAAGGAAAAAACAAATGTACAGATTGTAAAGTTTTTTTATATCTATTGTAAGTTTTCTTTGTGTAATATTTATATGATAAAAGACATTAGGATCCCTATAGCATCGATGTCTTGTATTTCTTCTAGTTCATGAATATGTAGACGCTTCACCTGAATTTTTATTATAATCCACAGCTGAGACTACTCCCCTATTGTATTAACCAAACAGTTCTGGAAGAAAAAGCAAAGCAACTAACTAGTTAGTAAAATTTTTTCTAAATCTTTTTATAACACAAAGAAGTAACAGTACAGAAATATTCAACCTTTTCCCATCTTACTGCATTATGACTTACAGTGATCCCTAAATATTAAGTCTATAAACACTTAACACTGAGGACACAGATCTGAGGCTGTCATTTCTCTGTGGCTTTGGTCTTTAATTCCACAGTTCTATCCAAGAAAACTGGCAAGTAGAGAAACTTTGAAGCTGTGGGTGAAATTGGTAGAGAATGATGGTTCAATCTAGTATACAGACCACCCAGAGCAATTCATTTGTGCTCATGATTAGTGACTAGAGACCCAGTGCACAAATTCGTGCATGGGTGGGGTCCCTCGGCCTGGCAATCTAGGCCTATCAGGAGGGCTGGCCGGCCAGGGGGAGGGGCTGCGGGAGGTTGGCCAGCTGTGGGGAGGAGCCAAGGGAAATTGGCTGACTGCCCCCCCCCCATAGGATCCGATGGGAGGGGGGATGGCTGGGGAGGAGGGGCCACAGGAGGTTGGCCAGCCAGGGGATGGGGCAAGGGGCCATAGGAGGTTGGCTGGCCGGCCGGGGGAAGGGGCCGCGGAAGGTTGGCTGTGAGAGTGCACTGACCATTAGGGGGCAGCTCCTGCATTGAGCTTCTGCCCCCTGGTAGTCAGTGCATGTCATAGCGACTGGTCAACCAGTTGTCCGGTCGTTTGGTTGTAATGGTCGTTTAGGCTTTTATATATACAGATATATATAGATGAGAGAGAGCTGTGATTTCCCTAATCCCCAGCCAACTTCTGTGTAACCAGACCAACGAAGAAGGAAGAAAAATTCCAATCACTGAAATCCCAATACAGCATGCATTCTGATACACTTGGATGTGAGTGTAGTCATCATTTTGGCAATTTTCATTATATTGTATACAAAATAATGAAGTCACTCTGACAACCTAAACCTAAAGAAGAGATTAAATTTCCTCTCCTCCAGCCCCAATTCCCATCCCAAATCTCTATCTTGTGCTCCTTACACGATATAGATAGTATCATTGCTTAGAACATTCTCTGGTCACAGATCTTTTATGGATTTTCAAACCTTCTTTTGATACAAATACAGGCAACTAAATGTTTTTGATTTAAAATGTTTTGCAGTTTTTTTCTGTTTAGTGAGTAAGGTTTCCCTGATCTGCAGAACACAAGGGAATAGGTTCAAAGAAAACACATGACCCTCTCTTTTGCTGAGAGCTGACATTAATGTGTGGTGGTTATGTATGGACAGGACTTATGTTATTTATACTAGTACAGTCCAAATGTGAGCATAGTTACCTTCTTTAACCCAGAAACTCCTAGTAATGACATATCTGTAGATGCTATTAGATACCAAAGGCTAGACCAATGCAAGAAAAATTAAAAAGGGGAGGGAAAACCAGGTAATATGAAAATGAGAACCAGGCAAAAAGAAATGAAGCAGCACACAAAAAAGGTATTGAACTTTAGGATGCAGTTAAGTACCATTCATCATACTCTACATTTGTATTACACTCCAATTTATAAAACATTTTTACATTATGCCCTTTCAATAAGACCCCAGGTGGCCTTATTGCTATTTTATTTTATTATTTTTTAAAGTATATTTTTATTGATTCAGAGAGAAAGGGAGAGGGAGAGCTAGAAATATCAATGATGAGAGAGAATCATTGCTCAGCTGCCTCCTGCATGCCCCACACTGGGACTACAGCCCGCAACCTGGGCACATGCCCTGACCAGAAATCAAACCATAACCTCCTGGTTCATCAGTCGATGCTCAACCACTGAACCACGCCAGCTGGGCACCTTAGTACTATTTTAGATACTGCTTCTACAAATGAAATTTTTACTGAACAAAGATTATCATTAAAATCTTAGCTCAGAAGAAAGAATAAGATATTTGAGTCTAGACCACTCAGCTTTTATTCACGTGAAGTTTATAGGAATGTGTAAATGTGTTGCTCCAGCTCTGACATGATTGCAGGAGCAAGTGCTAAACCTGTAAAAATTTACAGTGAGTCCTGTGGATAATCCAACAGCACTCCTATGAAGGTACAAAGAAATCTTACAGAAATTGATGAACTACTGTTTCTGTCATTATTCATAAACCTTTAGTGATAATAGTTGAAGGTAGTTATAAGCCCCTCCTACGTCAGCAACTAAAGCTTCCGAAAAGAAATAAAGCAGAAATGTTAAAGTTTTAAGTGAACGTTTTAACTAGCAACTCTCTTGAAATACTTTACTCCAGTGGTCTCTGCTTATATATTTTTAAAAATTATTTTTCAGAGTTCATAGCTACTGATAAAAATGTTTTCTTAATTATGAAAAACATTCTTCTCCAACAATCACAAATAAAATTGTCTTTTCATTAAATATAAGCACATTAAAAAATAATCTAAGTTTACAAATAATCAAAAACATTTGTTTTCCTATACTTAACAAATTTCTTTGAAGGGTTATCTTGAAAAACACATGGTCAAGACTACACACAATGTTTACTTTTAAAGTTTTAACATTATTTTAGGTTTCACCACAGGGTTTACTATAAAACAAATAAAACAACAAGAACTGCCAAATACCAATACCCACTGGTACTCAGCATTCATCTATTGAGGTGGTTAGAGCACAGAAAGGTGTTATGCACAGGTGTTGAACAGAAGCCTACGTCGGGATACAGGCTTTACGGTGGGAATTTAAAAAATCTGTATGGCTATCACTTTCTCTCTCTACATTAAGAGAAAAATGCATAACTTGGCCCACTTCTTAAACCATTCACAATAGGCGCACTATAAATTCCCAACAAATTTCACTTGTACTTAGGTCTATATGAAACAACCTGGGTAGGGCTCAAGCATCACATACATTCCTCATCTGACAAATGAGGACAAATCAATCCTTGAGATCTTTGATCATTTTAGCCCATAGCACCCCTCAGCTAGCGCCATAATTCAAATTCACAACTCCTGGTCACCAAGCCTTTGACTGCTCCAACCACATATAATGCTTCTCTAACACTGTATTTTCCAAATCTAACTGAATCAGAACTACCAAGGGATGTCTTGGCCTACCTCTGATTTATTAAAACTGGAAAGTGCTGCTCTAATCCTATGTAATACAGTTCAGCCTGCCATTTAACATTCTAATATCTAAAATGATGGCCCAAAGGATGAAGAAACAATTTATAAGAATATTTTTTTACACCATCATGTAAAACTGGTTCATGTCTTTGTCCCTTTAGAGTAATTCTGACCTCAATCAAACTTTGCTTTGTCAAACAAAATCACAAATTTCAAATCCAGGTGGAAAATAAATCAAATATGCACACCAAAAAGTAGACTCAGGCTTCAATTAGTGGAATTTTAACAGAAATCTGGGCAGAGGAATCACTTCCTATAAAAGAAAAAACAAGCCATGACAACTATCTATTGAACAAAACTATCAGTCCCTTTCCCTATTTTATAAAGTAAAATTAATAAATATAAAACACAGGAATACAGATGAGGCAACAGTCTAATAACAAGTGGGGTCTGTTTTATGAGTGTCAAACCTGAATAAAATACAGGTAACAATCTAAATTCAATCATGACAATAAAATACTTTCCATTTTTCCAAGTCTGATGGTAATATTTACAATTTTAAAAATAGCCTTTGCTCATTTTTTTTGTTTTTTAAAAAGACATAATATGCTCAAGGGTACACAGGATATGAAAAAAAATTCATCACTCTGTCCAAGAGATCATACAGTATAAAACAATGCTCTTACATATTAACCCAATTCAAGAATGATATCAAGGAATCTAACAGTGTTTACTTCATAGATGACATTCAAATATGTTATTTAGAACACTATACCTAATGTAGCTATCAAAAAGTAAGCACTGCTAATTTTTGTACCTTTCAATACCTTCTATATCCGCCACCACCACCTCCTCCATATGGATCTCCATAACCTCTTCCACCATAGCCTCCTCTCCCACCATAGCCCCCTCTCCCACCATAGTCTCCCCTCCCACCATAATCTCCCCTGCCTTGGAAACCTCCTCCTCTACTACCTCCTCC
>NW_005871086.1:7442459-7447001 GCF_000147115.1 Myotis lucifugus | reverse complement strand
ACCTCCTCTACCTCCACCTCCACCACCCCAACCACCCCTTCCGCCGCCTTCTTGTCTCTTTTGCCAAGGTGGCATTTCAGGAGGTGGTGGTTCGATTTCATTCGGCCGTCCTCCCCTGTCCGGCACCCTTCCCATCAGCACCTGTATGAAGAAACAATTTCTTTCAGTTACTAATATTTTAAAAGTTAAAATTTACATAAAGGACTCAAGTAACACTGAAATTATTGTTCTAATAAAGAAAAAGAAGCCAAATATTTAAGGACATGAAAGTATCAGAATGACAGTATATTGAAAATATAAATTTCCATGTATGACAAATTCCTTACAATGTGGTATTATTTTTAAACACCTAAGAAAATATTTCTAAAACTTAAAGGCTTGTTATTTTCTATTGTTTAAATGTGTTTAGCATATTCTGTAACAAATGTAGTACCCATCATACTAAGAAACTTTTTTAGCAAAACATTAATATACTTAAACTACAGACCTTAAATTAAAACCATATCTACTCATACAACAACTCTGGACTTTCCATTGCTACTGGTTTGGTAATGGACTATCCAATAAAAGATTGTATTTTTAAGCACATTTTTATTTCACAAGTATGAAGTATATGTGATAACATGTGGCTATAATGAGGTCAGAGATGAATATAATGACTAAAACCCCAGGTAGCATTGCAAAGAGATACAAGGATTCTCAGTGAGCTATTCCTCTCTTATGAGAAACTTAAGTTTACTAACGTTCAATGATACTAGTTATTATAAAAAAAAATACTTGATGTCCTTCCTTAACCATGCTTTATAATACTTTAAAGGATAAATCAAGAGTTTGGTTGAAGACCCCAGACTTCTATAGAAAGGCTCTACTCTATATGCCCATGAACAGAGAAAGACAGCTGTGAGGAGGGTGCCTCCCCACCAACCACAGCCAAGGGTAAGCCAATAGCTTCCTGCTAGTCTCTTTCAGAAAAGAAGGTAAAACAGTAACTGCCTCAACCAAACTGACCTATAAATCAGTTAGGTTCTACTTCTATTGATCTTCTAACCAAAACTATGTTTTAGTAATTTATGTCATGAAGAAAAGACAAAAAGTACAACATTCTCACTGTGGGACAAGGTTCAAAGAATGTAAACATTCTTTTAAGGTAGGCAATAATGCCCTAATTACCAAATCCAAAAAATTGCTTTTCTTGGTTGTCATTCTCATTGGTCTCTCCACCAAACATGCTACGTTGGTGGGTATACGAGGATGCTGCTCCAAGAACTGATCATAAGACTGCTCTCAAAAAGATGTTCTAGCCCTAACTGGTTTGGCTCAGTGGATAGAGCGTCAGCCTGCAGACTGAAGGGTCCCAGGTTCAATTCTGGTCAAGGGCATGTACCTGGATTGCGGCACAGTCCCAGTGGGGAGTGTGCAGGAGGCAGCTGAACCGATGTTACTCTCTCATCGATGTTTCTAACTCTCTATCCCTCTCCCTTCCTCTCTGTAAAAAATCAATAAAATATATTTTTTTAAAAAAAAGATGTTCTAACATTTCCTCTGTTCATATCTGTCCCCCCTGAAAAAGTCCCAGAAAGAACCCATCAATGTTCCTCCTGAATGCCTCGGTTTCCAATACAGTTCTGTTCTATATCACTTTAGTAGCCTCTTAGAAGTATTTTGAAAATAAGGAGTTCAAAAGTACATTCTGCCACATGGGTATTTTAGTATAGTAAATTAGGAACACTGACTTAGCTACAGGGCCACATAATAGGTTATACATGGTAACAGCACTGGTTTGATTAAAGTTGCTACCATGTGCATTGACACCACATAATGTGTGCTGGGATGGGCATGTGAACACTTTCTACCCTGGAATAAGATGATTCTTCTTGGTTTTGCCCCATGTCCAAAGGGATACTATTGGGTTGAGTTGTATTTGCAATAGAGAGAAAAAGCCATTAGGTTAAGCATATGATTCAGAAGAAAGGAGATGGAAGAATGATGGTAGATACCTGCTGGGGAGGTATGCTGAATGCTGTCATCCTTACGTTTATTCCAAACTAACCTTGGGCTTCTACATACACTGGCTTTGTTTGACCCTCTTATTTTCCCCTGAAGGTTTAATTAAGTTTGACCATATTCTGTCAACTGTTTCAGTTTCAGTGGAATCTTGTATTTCTGGTTTAGTATAACAAGAAATTGTTCCCTCAAATGTGGAAAAAAAAAAGATTGCCTCAAATAATTAGACTGTAAATTATAAACTCAGAAAAGGGATGGACAATTTCAATTAAAGAAGTTGAACTCTAATTGCTGTAAGAGTAAATAATCTGATGCAAGATACTGAGTAACATACAGGGTGGGGCAGAAGGTTTACAGCTGTTCATATGGAAAATAATACAATAATCCTATATGATAACACTTGGGTTGCGGGAAACGAGTTAAGTCGGCTCGCGTGAATTGCGCGTACTCCGCGGGAGCCGTCTTAAACTCGGTTCATATAGATTTGCGGTGGAGTGCGGGAAACGTGTAAACTCGGGCCGATTGTAACTGCGTATTACCAAATATTTCATTTCAATCGAACCCATACTTCAAAAGATATAGGCATTTTAACGCGCCATCTTATATTTTGGCGGGAAATTCACCCGACACCGTAGTGATAAAAGGGTAATATGCAAATCAATTGAACAGTGGAACGACTGGTGGCTATGCAGGAGCTGCCCCCTGGTGGTGAGTGTGCTCCACAGGGGGAGCGCCACTCAGAAGCTGTTGGTGGTGGGAGTCTCTCCCGCCTCCACAGCAGTCAGACATTCCCCGAGGGCACCTGGACTGCGACAGTGCACAGGCCGGGCTGAGGGGACACCCCCCAAGCCCCAGGTGCATGAATTTCGTGCATTGGGCCTCTAGTTAGTAAATAATAGTATAAGAATAAACTCTTGTGTTTTGCATATTCACAACTATAAACCTTTGCCCCCATCCTGTATTTAAAGACAGAACACTTTCAGAAGATAGAGAAGGTTGGTCTAAAATGGGAGTAGGAGGCATGAACACTAGTGCTTAACTGAGCAATGATTAGGCAAACTGACTTTATAAACAACCATCCATCTGGCAAAATATCCTGCATCAAGGATATATTTCTCACTATACTGAGTGAAAAACGATGTTTTAAAATTACCCAAATCTATTATTTCTGCTCTTTTGTAAAGTCTGTCACAGGCTACTCTATCTAAATGATAGCGTACTTTCTAGTTGAGCTAACAAGTACTTCAGAATAGTTTATTGTTGTAAGTAAAAATTTCAGACTCTACTCTATGAACTTGTTTAAGACCAAGCTTGTCAGAGAAATTGATCTATACTATGAGTCAGGAAACCTCCAAGAGATTCAGTAATTTGCCCACAGTGATTCCTCTAAGTAAATGAACCCAGATTTGTATGACTCCAAAGCATGTACTGTTCCCTTTACACCAAGGATATAGGGAATCTGTCAGTAATGAAACAATTCATGTTTTCATTGACAAAGAATAATTGATTACATTCTTAGAAAGAAATAATTCTTCCTAAAGCTATTGATAAAATAACTCTTAATTCCTCTAATTCAGATAAAACTTTGGTTTAATTAATGAACAGAGAGATTCAAATGAACATGCACACACAAAACTAAGCCTAGATGGACTGAAGCCCTTACACCACTGTCTTTTCTAGTGCATCAGGACATAAAGGAAAAATGGATTAATAACTGTAAAAACAGCATCAAATTGAAAAGGGAACCCACTGTATGGGAGAACATATTTGCCAATGATACATCTGATAAGGGGTTAATTTCCAAAATATATGAAGTTTTCATACAACTCACCAAAAGGAAGACAAACAAACAATCCAATTAAAAAAAAATGGGCAGAGGACCTAAATAGACACTTCTCCAAAGAGGACATACAAATGGCCAAGAGACATATGAAAAAATGATCATCACTAATCATCAGAGAGATGCAAATTAAAATGACAATGAGGTACCATCTCATACCTGTCAGAATGGCTGCATCAATAAATCAACAAACAACAGGTACTGGAGAGTATGTGGAAAGAAAGGAACCCTAGTACACTGCTGGTGGGAATGCAGACTGGTGCAGCCATTATTGGAAAACAGTGTGGAGTTTCCTCAAAAAATAAAAAATGAAACTGCCATTTGACCCAGTGATCCCACTTCTAGGAATATATCCTAAGAAACCTGAAACACCAATCAGAAAGAATATATGCACCCCTATGTTCACAGCAGCATTATTTACAATAGCTAAGCTCTGGAAACGGCCCAAGTGCCCATCAGTAGATGAATGGATAAAAAAGCTGTGAAATTTACACAATGGAATACTATGCAGCTGTGTAAAAGAAGGATCTCTCAACCTTTGAGACAGCATGGAGGGACCTGGAGAGTATTATGCTAAGTGAAATAAGCCAGTCAGAGCAAATCAAGTATGATGTGATCTCACTCATATGTGGAATCTAATAACAAAGTAAACTGACAAATAAAATAGATCCAGAGAATGGAAGCATGGAACAGACTGA
>NW_005871086.1:7439449-7442200 GCF_000147115.1 Myotis lucifugus | reverse complement strand
TCCCGGCTAGAGCCACTACTGTCCTAATGATCTTGGAAGATCTTCACGAGCAGCAAGTAAATGTGCCAATGTAATCGTTGTCTTGGGTGACAAAGCATAACGCTTAGGCTGATAAATTCTTGCTATGTCATCTGTTTTCACCTAAATGACAAAAATTAGGGGAAAAGGGGAATCAAAGAACATTTCAATGAAAGAGCAATAGCAATCATAAATATCTGATAATTTATATGTCTAATGAAAAAATGTAAACCAACAGATGCTAAAAGAACACATAACTACCACGATCAACTCATTAAAAACTAACACGTACAAAAAAATACCTAAAAATACCAAAGCCACATATAGGACCTTTCAGACAAAAAACAGTAAATCTTATGAAAACTTGAAAAAATTGGAGAGAAATACCAATTTTCTGAATGAGGACACTGAATATTATGTGTTTTCCCCAAAATTAATAATAGATTTACTGCAATCCTGTTAGAATGGTTTTTGAAAGGATAAGAAGGAAAAAAAGGAATCTAAAGATAATCCAGAAACTAAATATTTAAGAATGACAAAAACAATTTTGCAAGAGTTCTATCAGATATTAATATGCAATATGAAATTATCATTGTCTTAGCTGCTCCCATTCATTGAGTACTTATTAAGTGTGCCAGGATACTATTCACTTAATAGTCATTTTTTAATTCTCAAAATAGAATGGTTGTATTTATTGCCCCTTTTTGTATCTGGAAAAAAATGAGGCTTACAAAGCTTAAACAACTTCCCCAAAATACAGAGAGAATCCCAGTTTTGCCCACTTACTAATAAAGATCTACTTCACCCCCAATACAGTATACTATCCTACCTCAGTCAAATTACATGAAACTTGGGGAGAAAAAAAAGAGATTGATGAAGCAAAATAGGCAATTGAGTCCCATACATGTATGAATGCAATAAATAATAATCAAAGAACAGTGAGAAAAGAGATGGATAATTCTAAAATGGTGCTGGAATAAACTGTTGGCTATTCATTAAAGTAATAATAATAAGGTATACCATATTAAAATTCCAAATACATTGTTTAGTGTTTTATCTTAAATTGAAAAAATATATTAAGCTTAAAATTTCTATACATTAAAAAACATAAAACAAAATCAAAAGACAATGGGGAAAATATTTTCAACAAATAAAGCAACTAGCTAACTTCCTTAATATAAAAAAGCTCAATCAAAAGGAAAACAGGAAGATCCTAAGGGGGGAAAAAAAGACACAAATAGAACTTTCAAAAAAAGAGGAAAATTGAAATGACTAAGATGCTTATGAAAAAGAAGTTAAAAATTTCCCAACAATAAAAACATACAAATTAGGAGAAATTAGTCTTTTATAACAATCAAGTTAACAATAAAATTGGTAATATTCTAAATATTAAAGAGGCTAAATTGAAGACAAAATTTCATTTATCTTACTGATAAGAGTTTAAATTCATACCAACTTTCTAATAAACAATTTTGCTATGTGAATCAAGAGCATTATGTGTCAATAACCTCTGACACAGTAACTTTCCATTTAGGAATCCACCATAAGAATATTACTTTGAAATTTATAAATATATAATAAAAGCCTAATATGCAAATTGTTTGACCAGGAGTTCGACCGCTCACTATGATGTGCGCTGACCACCAGGGGGCGGGGCAGAACATGGTGGGCATGGGCGACATGGCACTGGCAGTGGGTGGCAGTGGAGGCTCTGTCAGCCCCGAAGGGCCCTGACGAGAGTGGGACCACGGCGGAATGATGGGCAGGTGAGCGGGCGGCGCCAGGCCAAGGAGGGTGCAAGCGGGGGCCTAATCACCCCACCAATCACCCCGGAGATGGTAACCAGCGGTGGTGGTGGGGAGAGGACCACCCTGGCTCCCAGGCGCTGAGGGAGCTGGGTGGGGGACCCAGCCCCGATCAATTGCCCCACAGGCAGGATGGTGGAACAGGTGAGAGGGCGGCGCCAGGCCACAGCAGGGTGCCAGGTGGGGCTGCGGGGCTGCAAGGCTGGGGGCGCGAGCTGGAGCTGTGAGCCTGGGGGCACGAGCTAAAGCCCGATGCCCGAAGGCCACAAGGAGGGACCCCACTTTGCACAAATTCATGCACTAGGCCTCTAGTCCTATATAATAAAAGGCTAATATGCAAATAGACCACATGATGGAACTAAACAACCAAACAACCGGTCGCTTGATGTGCACTGACCACCAGGGGCGTGCGCAGAACATGACAGGCATCAGCAGCAGGCGGCAGAGTGCAGAACATGGCGGGTGTCGGCTGGGTGGGATGGTGGAGCAGATGAGCGGGGACGTCAGACCAAGGCGGGGCACCAGTCACTGTCATTGGGGCGAGCCTCTGATGGTTAATGAAAATTCTTTGCTCCCACACACCACGGTCCCGTCCAGCACTCACACCTGCTGCCGATGCTGACCCCGCTCGCACCCGCTGCCAGTGACAGCCCCGCTCGCACCTGTTGCCAGCCCCAGAGCCGCCACTCACACCCACTGCTGGTGCCGGCTCCACTCGCACCCGCTGCCAGAGCCCAGGGCCGGTACCAATCGCTTGGCTCCATCAGTGGGTGCGAGCGGCAGCGCAAGCCCTGATTGCCCCTGAGGGCTTCTCCACCTCCCCCTGCTCCTGGAGGGGCGAGCTAATGACCAATATGCTTATGAAAAAAAGATTCATAAGGAGCAGGGAAAGGTGGAGAAGTCCTCAAGGGTGACCAGGGCTGCATCT
>NW_005871086.1:7410164-7439349 GCF_000147115.1 Myotis lucifugus | reverse complement strand
AAGTACCTGTTTATCTCAAAGAGTCTATAATTCTTTTAATTCCAGGATTTATTTTTCCCTCCATTACCTTTCCCTACTTCTACCATTATTTTGACATAAATAGCTTTAAATCTCATAGTTTCCACTTGGTAGTATAAGCCTAGGACACAGCAGGCACACAATAAATGCTTTTTGTTGGTGGTGGTGATAAGGAATTGGATCAAATGACCTAAATTTCCTTCTCACTCTAAAAGCCTGGGACTGTTATAGTTCTATCCAGGGAGAACTCAGTTGTGCTTGGATCATATAAAATACTTTAAAAAGTTATTATCCTGCAATCTTGAATACAAGCAGTGCTGAGAGGTATATGTCTGTTGATTTTAACCTTTGTTTTTCTTCTGGCAGTATCTTGATTAGGAAGCACTCAACAGACTTATAAGGCAGTGTTCATAAGGCAATTGAACAATCTTAACATAGGTAATCATAATAGACCTAATTGAATTTGAGGCTCATGGCATCACTAGAGAATGACTTTTATCTATATGCATTCTACTTGTTAGATGGCAGGTGATAGTATAGACATGGAAGTAATCCAGAAAAGTATTTTCTCTCTATCTTGCAAGAACTAATCTGAGTAATTTAAATACTATGTAGTTAATGGGTTGCGGGAAACGAGTTAAGTCGGCTCGCGTGAATTGCGCGTACTCCGCGGGAGCCGTCTTAAACTCGGTTCATATAGATTTGCGGTGGAGTATGGGAAACGTGTAAACTCGGGCCGATTGTAACTGCGTATTACCAAATATTTCATTTCAATCGAACCCATACTTCAAAAGATATAGGCATTTTAACGCGCCATCTTATATTTTGGCGGGAAATTCACCCGCAACCCAAGTGTTAACATTCCTGGTATTAGTTATGTAGGAAAAAAATGTATAAAATAAGAAAGTAAATTATGGTATCACTATGTGATAAAATATAATAGGCATAAACAGACACTAAAATGAAGTACTGTTATACGAGATGACATAGATGAACCTCGAAAGCATTATGCTAAGAAGACACTAAAATCCACATACTGTATGATTCCATTTATGTGAAATGTCCAGAATGGACAAATCTAAAGAGACAAAAAGTAGATCATAATAGTGGCTTCCAGGGAAGAAAGAGGTTATTGAGAATGACTGCTAATGGGTGCATGCTTCTTTTGGGAGTGATAGAAATGTTCTGAAATTAGAAAGTGGTAAAAACCACTGAATTATACATTTTAAGATGGTGAATTATATTCCCAAAAATAAGAAATAAATTGAGAATTAATTTTGAAATAGTTTTTGAAATATGAGACAATAATCAGGACATGGTGAAAACAGCAAACTATAAAATTATACTCACAATTTTGTCTCAATATTAGCAAAATAATTATAAAAAATAAATCAGAAAAAAAAAAACAAGATGACGGCATAGGTAAACACCAGAGATTGCTGCTTAGCACAACCACTTCAAGAATACAACTAAAAGATAGAACGGACATCATCCAGAACCACAGGAAGGCTGGCTGAGTGGAAATTCTACAACTAGAAGGAAAGAGAAAAGCATACCGAGACTCAGAGGAGCTGCGGTGCGAAAGTAAAGTACAGAGGTATGGAGGCGCACGCGGAGAGGGCTGGTGGCTGAGGACACAGTTGTCTTTTTCAATCGGTAGGGAGTCTCAAGCTCTGAGCTCCATTTCCAGGCGAGTCTCTGGGGACCCAGACTTATACGAGAGAAACTGGACTGTCTGGCATCAGTCGGAACTTGAGGGCAGCTTTCTCTCGGAGGTGCTTGCAGCGATTGCCGGGACACTGAGAAGCAGGGCCTCTGAGGGAAGCCATAGCTGCTTGCTCCACCGTGTTGATCCCCTGGGACCCCTGCCCCGCCCAAGCTGTGTGCGCTGGCTTTTGCATATGAAAGGCCTGGCCCTTTGCAATCTGAAAATTACCTAACAAACTTGCAGTTGGCCCAAGGCCCCAGGGCAACTTGCATTGCTTCACAGCTGAGCTCCTGCTGGGTAGCCTCAGGCAGAGGCTAGATTAGCACCTCCTTAGAGATCCAGGAGCCAGTGTGCTCGGTGGTCAGAGTGGGACCATGCAGATTGCAGCTCCTCAGATCCATAAAGGACACACTTCAGGGTGCAGACTCAGTGAGCACCAAAGCCCCACTGAAGCAAGTCTTGCCCCGGAGGGGTGTTTCCAGCACAGTTCTCCCACTGCAGACACAGCTGATTCTCACAGCCAATTGGCCTGGAGGTCAATTCCTCCCAGTGATACCTACAACAATCAAGGCTTAACTACAACAAGACTGTGCACAAAGCCCACAAGGGGGTGCACCAAAAGTGTCCACTTCAGGTAATTGGGGAGGTTGAGCCACTGGGCCCTATAGGACACCTAGCACCGAAAGCCACTCTATCAACACAGGGAAGCATAAAAAATGCGGAGACAAAGAAACAGGACACAAATGACAGAAATGGAGGAAAGCAAACTACTGGATATAGAGTTCAAAACCACACTTTTAAGGTTTTTCAAGAACTTTCTAGAAACCGCCGATAAATTTAGTAAGACCCTCAAAAAGTCTGGTGAGACCACCGATAAATGTAGTGAGACCCTCAAGAAATCTAGTGAGACCCTCGAGGATATGAACAAGGACCAACTAGAAATTAAGCATACACGGACTGAAATAAAGGATATTATGCAGAGTTCCAACAGCAGACTAGAGGATCGCAAGAATCAAGTCAAAGATTTGAAATACGAAGAAACAAAAAACACCCAACCAGAAAAGCAAAATGAAAAAAGAATCCAAAATACGAAGATAGTGTAAGGAGCCTCTGGGACAGCTTCAAGCGTACCAACATCCAAATTATAGGGGTGCCAGAAGAGAGAGAGCAAGATATTGAAAACCTATTTGAAGAAATAATGACAGAAAACTTCCCCTACCTAGTGAAAGAAATAGACTTACAAGTCCAGGAAGCGCAGAGAACCCCAAACAAAAGGAATCCAAAGAGGACCACACCAAGACACATCAAAATTAAAATGCCAAGGGCATGCCGAAACCGGTTTGGCTCAGAGGATAGAGCATCGGCCTGCGGACTGAAAGGTCCCAGGTTCGATTCCGGTCAAGGGCATGTACCTTGGTTGCGGGCACATCCCCAGTAGGGGGTGTGCAGGAGGCAGCTGGTGGATGTTTCTCTCTCATCGATGTTTCTAACTCTCTATCCCTCTCCCTTCCTCTCTGTAAAAAGTCAATAAAATATATTTTTAAAAAAATGAATAAAATAAAATAAAATAAAATAAAATAAAATGCCAAGGGCAAAAGACAAAGAGAGAATCTTAAAAGCAGCAAGAGAAAGAAAGTCAGTTACCTACAAGGGAGTACCCATACGACTGTCAGCTGATTTCTCAACAGAAACTTTGCAGGCCAGAAGGGAGTGCCAAGAAATATTCAAAGTAATGAATGCCAAGAACCTACAACCAAGATTACTTTATCCAGCAAAGCTATCATTCAGAATTGAAGGTCAGATAAAGAGCTTCACAGATAAGCAAAAGCTAAAGGAGTTCATCACCACCAAACCAGTATTATATGAAATGCTGAAAGGTATCCTTTAAGAAGAGGAAGAAGAAGAAAAAGGTAAAGATACAAATTATGAACAACAAATACACATCTATCAACAAGTGAATCTAAAAATCAAGTGAATAAATAATCTGATGAACAGAATAAACTGGTGATTATAATAGAATCAGGGGCATAGAAAGGGAGTGGACTGACTATTCTTGGGGGGAAAAGGGGTGTGGGGGATTCGGGAAGAGACTGGACAAAAATCGTGCACCTATGGATGAGGACAGTGGGGGAGGGTGAGGGTGGAGGGTAGGGTGGGAACCAGGTGGAGGGGAGCTAATGGGGGGAAAAAAGAGGAACAACTGTAATAATCTGAACAATAAAGATTTAATTAAAAATAAATAAATAAATAAAAGATAAATGTCATGGGGATGTAATGTACAACATGGCATCTATGGTTAATAGTGTATTGCATATTTGAAAGTTGCTGACAGTAAATCTTAAAAGTTCTCATCACAAAAACAATTCTGTAACTTACTGCGTTGATCATTTTGTAATATATACAAACTTCAGATAATTATATTCTACACCTAAAACTAATATATGTCAATTATATAGCAATTTTTTAAAAAAAGAAATTTTAGGAATGTATCATGGACATGAACAAAAATTTAGCTGCCGGGGATTTCATTAGAGCCAAACAAGAGACAAAAATTAAAGACAACCTCAATGTCAATGAATAAAGTATATCATTCTATGTGATAACATTTTCTGTAACATTTTAAAATGCTGTAGAACAATCTATAATGAGTCATTCAATAATATCAGACATATTGTATAAGGGGGTAATATATATATATATATAAAACAAGCCAGTGTCGTGACGACCAAACGACCGAGAGGTGCTCAGTCCCTCCCCTGCAGCTCACAGGCTCCGATCGCAGCAAGGCGGGCGGGACAGCGAGCACCATGAGCAGAGGCAGGAGGGTGGGCGGGGCTGCGAGCAAGGCGGTAGGTGGGTGGGGCTTCAAGCAGCAGCGGGGTACCGCACAGGATTTCTCACGCTGGGACTCTAGTCTATCTATATAAAAGGCTAAGTGACCGACCGTAGGTCCCACAACTGTCCAACCAACCTACCAGCAGGTACATATGATACGCACTGGCAATTTACATATAAAGCTCTCGCTGACACCAATCGCATGTGTGTATTTTGATCTGTCACTGTCGATCATGAATTTGGTTGACACTTCTATTATAGAGAAAGGGCAAATAGTGATATTAAAATATTTCTAATTAATTTCCCTTCAATGTGCACGAATCTGTGCACTGGCCCACTAGTAATAAATAAATATTAAATTTACAGGAAACTTAATAAGAAAACTCAGGGTATAAATGCACATATTCATATAATCAATTGAAAGGGATCAAATGAAAGTCCTAAATTAACTTATTAGTAGCCTAAGAAAAAAACATTTAAAAAATTTATTTCACACTAAGGAGAAAAGAACAAAAATACCACCTCCTTGTCCTAAAACATGATGAAAACAAGACGAAGATGAAAAGATATAAACTATCAAGGTATTTCCTAAAGGCATAATTTCTCAAAGTCCCCCAGTTTAAGGCTAGTAAGCGTCAACATGCCCGTAAATCCATGCCACACTGACTGGTCAAAGAAAAGAACATGTCAAAACTAATCTGTTTGGGATTTCTCTGTAACCTTAAGGCCAACACTGAAAACATCCTCTAACTTACGATGTTAAGACACTTTTAATGCACTACTTTTCACAACTGTCCTTATATTCCTAAATTCCTTTTCTCATTAAAAGTCTATTAGGTTAAACCGAAGATCCAACATGTAAACAACTTCCATTAGGTTTCCAGAGGTCAGTAAAACCAATATCTCTCATACATCTAAACTCTACTGCATTTCTTGATGTCAGCAATCATGTCATCTACTTCTTAGGTAACTCACAGCTTTTGAAGCAACTAGGCTTCTTGTGTACAACAGTCCCTTCAATGACATGGACACACACACACATCTGTGTAGTTTATACTGGTGTGCATGCAGAAGAGAAATAGGCTTTGACCATCTGAGAAGCTGATTATGTATTACAAATACAGAAATCTTCTAAAAATGTTCTACACATAATCACATAGGGTACTGACATGCTCATCCAGAACCAGGTGCATCATAGTGCTTGACACATGAGATGCTGAACAAATGTTTATTGAAAGAAATACATAAATGACCGTCTTCAACTCTGACTCATAGCTATTCTATTATTATGCTAAAAAATGTTCCCTGAATTAATAATAGTTTTCATTTCACCAGCAACCCTGTTCTAATCACTCTTCAATTTTCTACATCTGTCTGCCAGGTATTTGGAAAGAGGAAGTATTTCCTATGCACACTATATGAGGGAGTATTTCTAAGTAAATGAATCAGACTGACCACTCTAGGTTATAAAAAGGCATACAACAATAAAGAGAAAGGAAAGGAGAGATACAGATAAGAAGGGAACCAACATCTCAGAAAATGAAATATGGAGCCAAAAGTAGGGATTATTTGTAGAACAGTCTATTCCTCTAGCCCAGTGGTTCTCAACCTTCTGGCCCTTTACAGTTCCTCATGTTGTGACCCAACCATAAAATTATTTTCGTTGCTACTTCATAACTGGAATGTTGCTACTGATATGAATCGTAATGTAAATATCTGCTATGCAGGATGGTCTTAGGCGACCCCTGTGAAAGGGTCATTCGACCGCCAAAGGGGTCGCACCCACAGGTTGAGAACCGCTGCTCTAGCCCCTAGTGCCACACTGCCACTCTTCCTCCCCTGGCCAAAGGGGGAAAAAAATAGAGAAAAAATGAGGCTTCCCTTCTTGATAAAAAGAGCAGTTACTGAGAAAAGATCTCTACAAGTTGACATTAGGAATTCACACAGCAGAATAGCCAGTTCCAAAGCCTCATGACAACAATTCCAATCAATGACTGGAGTTCCCCATCAATTCTTCCGTATCGTGCTCTTTAAAAAGAACAACCAGTAACCATCGTGCATTAGAAGAAAGCCACCACAAGAGAGAAAAACCAATAAAAAATTACCCTGCAGGAAACAAAAATAATTTGAGGCAAAAAAAAAATATGAGGTTTCCCTTTTGACACTTTTCATCCTCATTCAGAAGATAGCATTATCACCCAGCCGGTGTGGCTCAATGGTTGAGCATCCACCCATGAACCAAGATGTCAGTGTTCAATTCCCAGTAAGGGGCCATGCCCCAATTGTGGGCTTGATCCCCAGTAGGGAAAGTGCAGGAGGCAGCTGGTCAATGTTTCTCTCTCATCAATGTTTCTATCTCTCTCTCCCCCTTACTTACTCCCTCTCTAAAAATCAATAAAAACATATTTTTAAATGTTAGCATATCCATAAAACAAGAAAGAAAAATTCAAGAATCAAAAAGAATTTCTGGAAATTAAAAAATGATGACAGAGGTAGCCACTGTGGCGGTGGGAGCCGAGCCCCTTGTACAAATTTCATGCATTAGGCCTCTAGTATGTATATAGATATATATGTATATAAGTATAAAAGAAAAAGAAAAAAGCAACAGCACATGATAGTAAATACAGTGCAAGAAAAAATAAATCCAATTAGAAGGAAGATTAGACATCTGGTAAATTGAATAATGGCCCCACAAAGATGTCCACATCCTAATCCCTGAAATTTGTGAATATGTTACCTTGCAGGTGCAGATGTGATTAAGTTAAGGGTCTTGAGATGGAAGGATTATCCTGGCTTATCTGGATGGGCCCAGTGTAATCACAAGGATTCTTCTAAGAGAGACAGGAGTGTCAGGGACAGGGGCAGGTGAAGTGACAATGAAAGTAGAGAGAAAAAGGTCAAATTTTCCTACACAACAGGTTTTGAAGATGGAGGATAAGGTCAAGAGCCAAGGTACGCAGGTGGCATCTGAAGCATCTGGAAAGAATGCAACTCTGCCAATTATCTTCACTTAGGATTGTGATCTTTAGAACAGTAAGAGAATAAATGTATCTATATATATAGAACCCTAATATGCAAATAGACCAAACAGTGGAAGAACCGAACAACCAGATCCTGAGCAGGAAAGGGCGGCCTGCAGCCAGCTCCTGTGTGTGCCTGCCCTTGGGATCACAGCGGCGATCACGGAGCAGGAAAGGGGGGCCTGCAGCCAGCTCCTGTGTGCGCCTGCCCGTGGGATCGCCCTGGAGATCATGGAGCAGGAAAGGGTGGCCTGCAGCCAGCCCCTGTGTGCACCTGCCCCTGGGTCACCACGGCGATCCCACAGCAGGATAGGGCGGCCTCTAGCCAGCCCCCCTGTGCGCCTGTCCCTGGGTCGCCCTGGCGATCCCACAGCAGGAAAGGGCACCCCACCCTGGCCACAGCTCAAGGGAGAGTACAACATGCAGTGGAGGCCAGGAGCCTGAGAGATCAAGAGAGGGGCGCCTCCAAGGTGTGGCTGGGGGCAGGCCCCCAGCAGACACACACATACACACACACACACACACACACACACAAACACACACACGACGCCTGCACCGAGCCTCTGCTGCCAGACTGTGGGCATCAGTAGGACATCCACTGAGGGCTCCCGGACTGAGGGGCAGGCTTGGCTGAGGGAACCCCATCCCCCAGTGCACGAATTTCGTGCACCGGGCCTCTAGTATTATATAAGCAACTAAGTTTGTGGTAATATGTTTCTACAGCCATAGGAAACTGATACAAGACACCACATGGAGAGACCACATCAAAGCCAAGAAGACAACCGAAGCACCCCAGCAGAGAGCAGAACCTAGACATGTGAGACAAGCATCTTGGATGTTCCAGCTCAGTCCAGGCATCAGCTGAAGCTGCATAAATGACCCCAGCTAACACAACATGGGCAGAAGAAATGCCCAGTTAATATGAAGAGTAACATGCGCAGATTAACCTTGCAACCTGAAGCAACTTTAAAACTGACAACCCACGTGAACCAGTGATTTTTCAGACACTGGGCATCATCAAGGAGCACAAGACCCTGAACCCTGAAACAAGGGAAGCAAATGATTCCCAGCTTACGGTTTGGAGAGTTTCCAGAGTATGTTGCAAAGTAGGGCAGGGAATCCTAAATAAAGCCTGGGTACAGGTTTAAGGCATACAGTGGCAGTGATGACAAACAGCTCTCTAGAAATCTACCTGAAGATTCTACTTGTGGATGCCTCCATTCTCCAACCCTCTCTTTAACTGGACCATACTCCACAGCCTTAAGATACTTTTAAGAAGACTTATTCAGGCATCCGTACTACCTGTATCTATTCTTATATCCTGCTTTCTTAATCAGTAGCTCACTATACCTATCTCACTGTTTCATCTGATGCCTTCCTTAATGCAATCCTTGCATAAATCAAAACAGCTATGAGTTTAAAATAAATATGAAACATTTGGATAGAAATTTACATAACTGCAAACAGGGATTTACACAAGGCCAGGGTCATTATATAAGACCAGTAGTTGGCTTGGGTATGTGTTTCAGGTACAGTGAAAAAGTGCAAATGTGGCGCAGTTACATATTAACAGACAAGGGAGTCTGAAGAGCTGTCACAGAGTACCACCTACAGGACACAAATGGGAAAACAGCCTTACCTTTGCTCTATCAGACCATCCAAAGGACTGCACTGTTACATCCAATCGCTTCATCAACATCCGCCGACGGCACTCATATTCACAGGAAAGAGCATCATTGATTCTTTCCAGTTGTTTCTAAAGAATTTGAAAACAAATATCATAAATTTTAGACTCTTTCATTTTGCAAAGAAAAGAAGTTTTAAAATTGTGGTCAATACTTCCTACTGATTCAAAAGATACTGTACTTGAGGGCCATTTTCTGATCCCATGAGACTTTTCATTAAATTATACAAATAATAAAGAGTATTTGATAGAACATTTGTAATATTCAGAAGATAGTAAACATATAAATTAAATTTTACAATTGGCGAATTTACCTCATCTTCGATCAAATGTGTTAATTTAAGTAAAACATCTTGTTAAGTAGTGGGGACCAATAAGGAAAGATCATGTATATAGATGAACCGTATGTATGTATATAGATATATATGTATATAAGTATAAAAGAAAAAGAAAAAAGCAACAGCACATGATAGTAACGTCCAAACCAATAACGTCCCATCTTGCTGGTTTTGAACTATTATCCTTTTCATATCACAATTATACTAACATCCTCGGCACTATAAAAACTCTTGGCCAGATATTTTTAAAAGTAATAATCTGATTGAAGAAGTATTTGGACTTATCTATACATATAAAACCCTAATATGCAAATATTAGGATATGCAAATGGCGGAACAACCGAAATACCGGTCGCTATGACATGCACTGACCACCAAGGGGGGTGCACAGAACATGGCGGGCATCAGCAGCAAGTGGGAGAGCACAGAACATGGCGGGCAACTGCTGCGGCGGGATAGTGGAGCAGGTGAGTGGGGGCACCAAACCAAGGTGGGGCACTGGTCACTGTCATTAGAGCAAGCCTCTGATGGTTACTGAAAATTCTTTGCTCCTGCGTGCCATGATGCCGCCGGGCACTAGCACCTGCTGCCGGCACCAGCCCTGCTTGCATCCGCTGCCGACGCCAGAGCCACCTCTTACACCTACTGCTGGCGCCCCGCACCAGCCCCGATTGCTCGGAGCCCTCAGGGCTTCTCCACTTCCCCATGCTCCTGAGGGGCAATCAGGGCAGCAGCCGCCACTCACACCTGCTGACAGCGCTGGCCCTGCTTGCACCCACTACTGGCGCTGGCCCCAACCACTCCATGCCATCAGCGGGTGCGAGCAGGACCGAGGGAGCGGGGCTGTCGGCAGACGGGACCGGGGGCTGTGGTGGGAGGGGCCGGGAAGGGGCGCGGAGGATGGGCTGAGACCCACCCCTGTGCTCACCGCAGCCTCATGGCCCACAGTTCCTTTTGAGGTGCACAAATTCATGCACTGGGCCCCTAGTTATTCTAGATATCAATTCATTTTAATTCTCCAAAATAATAGATGCACACTACACACTGTAAAATCTAAATGCTTATTTATAAAATTAAGTCATATTCACTAGGTGAATTACATACAACTAATAAAAGATAGGTGATGGGGACTTACTGTTTGTTCCAGATTTAAGTCCATTTTCAACAGTGGTTTTCCCACATGATTTTTCTGGACTTTTGCGAGAATATCTTTCACCTAAAAGTAAATAAATAAAATAGATTGTCAAAATGTATATTCTTTAATTTAAAACAATCTTATTCTTTAATGCTATAGAATAAATAAAATGTTAAAGTGAAATAACTAAAATATACCTTTAGCCCTAGCCAGTTTGGCTCAGTGGATAGAGTGTCAGCCTGCAGACCAAGGGTCCTGGGTTCGATTTCAGTTAAGGGCATATACCTTCGTTGCAGGCTCCTCCCCAGCCTGGGCCCTGGTGGAGGCTCTTGCAGGAGGCAACCAATCGATGTGTTTCTCTCACATCAATATTTCTCTCTGACTTTCCCTCTCTCGTCAACTCTCCCTAAAAATCAAGGAAAATATCCTCGGGTGAGAATTAACAAAAACAAAAACAAATAAACAAAATAAAATATACCTTTACATACTAGGAAAGAATATCACTACAAAGCAGAATATCTTTTTCTCTTTCTTAACATATTTTTATTGATTTCAGAGAGGAAAGGAGGAGAGAGATAGAAACATCAATGATGAGAGAGAATCACTGATTGGCTGCCTCCTGCACGCCCCCTACTGGGGACTGAGCCAACCTGGGCATGTGCCCTTGACCAGAATAGAACCTGGGCCCCTTCAGTCGGCAGGCCGATGTTCTATCCACTGAGCCAAACCAGCTAAAGCCAGAATATCTTTTTCAAAGAGCATTAGCTATATTAATTCAAGCTATAACACATCTTTTTCAGAATAAGAAATTATGTACATAGACAACTACAGTAGTTACAAGTTTTATAATAAGAATTGTATATTTTATGTAAAACAATTTTGGAGTTTCTTCTTAAGATGGTACTCTCTTACATCCTGGTAAATGCTCTAAAAGAATACCATTGACGAGCACATTGGTTTTTCTCAGTTAAGTACTATGTACACATTCCAATTATAAGTATTCTGGTTTCATTGTTCAGCAGGACACCATAGGAGACCAAGCCCACTAACTTATAGTCACCACATACAAAATTCATTATTTTTGCAAACACATAAAAGAAAAAAATATGGAAATATTTCCTTTTGATAGGTACTGAATGGAAAAGGAAGTCCTTTTAAGTAAATATTTAGCCACAATGACTCCAGTAACAACTACCTTATAATTAACCTGTCAGCATTTGAACACAGGCATTATAGCCTGCCTTAAGTAGGGAAAAGAGGTTTGGGGAAATTATTAATACCAACTGGAACCCATAAAAGGAAAGGAAAAAGCCTTTAGAAAGAGCCCAGAAATCTGTTTCATTGTGAAACAGTCCCCAAACATTTTAGCCAATACCAGATCATTGCTAATCCAGAGGAAATGAGGGGAAAAGAAACTCTGAAGAGTAACTTGTTAACTCTAGAACAGTGTTTTTGAGCTGGGATTTACTTACTAATTCTTTTAGCTGTGCCCAGCTGGTGTGGCTCAGTGGTTGAGCGTTGACCCAGGAACCAAGAGGTCACTAGTCAGATTCCCGGTAGGAGCACATGGTTTGCAAGTTCTACCTCTGCCCCCCAAAAGAGTTTCTAATACTGCTTTCATCTTAATACTAAAATTTTCTCACATTCATTAAGGCAAATATTTTTTATTTTTCAGTTCATAAAAAAATCAATGCAAAAAAAATACTTTACTTAAGGTTTTAGTTTAAAGCAGTATGTCTAAACATGGAGTGTTAATACCTATTCTTAAGGTGAGAATTTTCTTATCATTCCCTTACGAGGCTCCTATAAAACCTAGAAATTAGGTCAGAATTTGGTCTGTGAGAGTAGAATTCTCGCTAACATATGGCTCGACTAAGAAAAAGGGTAGTTTAATAATTGAAAATAATTCAAAAAGCTTGAAGTAGGTAGTTTGTGGTTTTCACTCCATTAGAATACTCATTCATTCACTCTACAACAAACACTAAATACTTATCCACCAAAAATTGTGCTGCCAACGAGAACTACATTGCAATTCTATTAACAATATCCACTAAAAAAATTTAATTTGCCTTTGACCTTATAGGATAACTCTACTTGTTTCACTATGGTGTATTTCAACCTTGTTTAGGAAAGGGATCCTTAAATTTGCAAAGTGATTTCTATCATGCAACTCTCAAAAGCCTAAGGCAGATTAGGTCACAAACATATTAACTCCAAATCCAAAGTTTAGTTTTCATGAAGATAAACTCTCGTGAAATGGAATGTATATCTTATACTTAAAAGGAAATATTTACATTTTTTTAAAATATATTTTATTGATTTTCTACAGAGAGGAAGGGAGAGAGATAGAGAGTTAGAAACATCGATGAGAGAGAAACATCGATCAGCTGCCTCCTGCACATCTCCCACGGGGGATGTGCCCGCAACCCAGGTACATGCCCTTGACCGGAATTGAACCTGGGACCTTTCAGTCCGCAGGCCGACGCTCTATCCACTGAGCCAAACTGGTTTCGGCAGCACATTTTAATACAACATTTACATGTTAGCATTTAGTTAAATTTTGGGGAAAGAAAAATAAAACAAATACAATACCTTTGACTCCACTTGGTTTAACATAAGTGGAATGTCAGAAGTTGCTGAGTTGGGAACACCAAGGGTATCACAGATAGCTTGAACTTCCTGATAAATTTCACTGTTTTTATCTAATTGAGAATTTTTACGTTTCTTGTTCTGTAATATCTGTAAAGCTTGAAGCTCTGTACTTAAAAATACTATAAGAAAAAGGAAAAACAAATAATGTTAAAATGTACACAAACTCCTTAAAAATCCCATTTCTGGGCATATATCCAAAGGAACTGAAGTCAGGATCTAAAAGAGATATGCATTACCATGTACACAATAACCAAGATATAGATAATAAACAACCTGTGTTCTTTGACAGATGAATGGATAAAGAAAATGTGGCATATACATACAAAGGAATATTATTCGGCCATTAAAAAAAGGAAATCCAGCCATTTGTAACAACATAGATGAACCTGGAGGCCATTGTGCAAAGTGAAAAAAGCCAGACACAGGAGCACAAATACTACATGTCACTGTGACGAGAAATCTAAAACAGTCAAACTCATAATACAGAAAGTAGAATGATGGTTGCCAGGGGGACGGTGAAACAGAGTTATTAGTGAAATATAAATTTTTTAAGAACTAGTGATCTGTTTTAATGACTTTTAAAATCAGAGGGAAGTTGGCATAAGTCCCCATAAGCCAAGTTGGATACACAGTGATCAGATTATATAACATAAGTCCTAGAGATCCACTACTTCATCGCATTGTGGCTATAGTTAACAGCACTGTACTGTAATTTTTAAATACTTAAAAATTTGCTAAGAGGATAGATCTTATGCTGTATTCTTATCACACAAAATAATAATAAAGTGGAAGAAAACAAACAAACAAAAAGACTGTGCCTACCCATAGTTTAAAGTGCAGTAGGAGAGACACACCAGTAAATCAATAATTTAAGAATGTATAAAAATGTGTAATATTCTGATAATATATTCTCTCTTTCATATACAAAGACTGCTCAAGCCAGGGGAGAACGTATAGCTCTAACTAATCTACAAGCAGATAGAGTATAGAGTAATCTTGATTATTTGCCTTCAGGATAGACCACCCCTTTACTGTCACCATTTCATTTAAGTCTTTCAACAGACATATTTAAGAAAATTACTCAAAATCTTAGATGGTTATAGTCTTATTTTAAATTAACTTTCACCACAGTTGTTAAAATATTAGGGTTCTGCTTGTTTTTATTTGTTTAAAGTTACATATACACACACACACCATAATTTAATACGTACAGTAATTTTAACTTCAGCTAAGCAGAAGAAGTAACTGAGAAACTTTAAAAGTATACTAGTAAGTGCCAGGATCCCATCCTCAGAGATTCTGAACCAGATCTGAAGTAGGAATAGGACATCTGTGTGGTTTGTTTTACACCTAAGGTGATTTTCATGGGCAGACAAAATTGAGAGACACTGATTTAAAGACTTCTCCATGCAATCTACACATCAGACAGTCTAAAGAGCCCACAAAAAGTTAAGACCAATAAGTATCAAACTTTGCTTATGAGGATATGCCAAGGTCTCTCTGATTTCAAAATTTCATAAAACAAATCACCAGTTCTTCAAAAATTTATATTCTGTATAGAACCTTGGCTGAAGTCCACCTTGTTCTATGGAAGCATGCTCTATATAACAGTACAAACAAGAGTTCAGTCTAGTATTTAAAATGCTAATCCATGCAGATAGTAAACAATACAGTAAAAGTCTTCTTCCTACCACAGATCCTCAGATTCCCCTTTCCCTGAGGAAATCATCATTAGTTTCTTGGCTATCTTTTTAGGCATATATGTGTATGTATATTTAATATATGTATCTACCACCTATGCACTTTTCTTTTTTTCTACAAGACATACTACAAATGTTCTGTATATTCAATTTTTATTTACCAATATAACTTAGAGACCATTCCACATCAGCACATTTGATCTGTTCTCATTCTTACGGCTATAAAACGGTATCATTGCAAAGATATGTATCACTGCAAAGATGTGCCATTGCTACTTAACCACTACAAACAATGCCATAGTGAACATCCTTTTCATATATCTTTGTACACTTGGGGAAATAAATATGTATGCCTAATCATAAAATTGCCAAGCCAAACGGCAGGTGAATTTCAATGGTATTAATAAACCCTTCCAGAGGTAGTACCAGTTATTCTCCCACCACACTCTAATGCCTATAGTATATAAGAATGCTTAGTCCCCCAAACTTTATTATGACTTAAAAACATTTTTTGGGGGGGAGGTATTTGCTAACTCAGTAAGTGAAAAAAAAAATGATATCCTATCATTTTGTTTTTTTATAAAACTTTCACTTTCATGTTTAAAAGTGATTTTAAAAAGTTTTTCTATAGAATGCCTTTGTCTTATGTACATTATATATTTTTCCAGATTTTTTTCTTCTTGATTTACAAAAGTTCTCCACATAGTAAGGAATTCGGCCCTTTTTATTTAATACATGTTGCACACACTTCCAAGAAAATGAAGAAGGTTCTTATATATGTTTCAACACAGTCAAACCAAAGATAAAAATGGAATAGATGCTGATAAAATTGGTATAACCTTTCTGGAGCAAAATATGGCAATATATACCTAGACCAGAGATCTTTTTTTTAAATGTTCATAATCTAGCCCTAGCCCGTTTGGTTCAGTGGATAGAGCGTCAGCCCTCAGACTGAAGGGTTGATGGTTCGATTCAAGTCAAGGGAACATACAGTGATTGCAGGCTCGATTCCCAGCCTGGGTGGGGGCATGTGCGGGAGGCAACCAATCAATGTGTCTCTCTTACATCAATAATTCTTTCTCATTGTCTGTCTCTCCCCCTTCCTTCCACTCTCTCTAAAAATCAGTGGAAAAATATCCTCAGGGGAGGATTAACAAAAAAAAGTTCATAATCTAAGTAAAAGTAATCCAAAATTATAAATAAATGAATGTAAAATAGAAAAAAATAAAACACCCAAATTTGAAACCTATTAAATAAATGTTATGTCCATAGCATAGAATGTTATGTAGCCAATTTAAATATTTTTTAAATATTAAGTGATGGAGAAATGCTCACAATATATTAATTGAAGAGGAAGAGGAGAAGGAACTATATCTGTAACAAGATCTCAATCTTATTTAAATGTGGTGGACAAAGGAAAGAGAGAAGGAAAAGAAAATATGCCAAAAGATAATTCACAATTCTCTCTGAGAAGTAAGATTATAAATGATTTTGTTCTTTACAAGTTTATCTACTCTGTAAGATTTCTATGATAAGCATGCAATTTCTTAATATATAACTTCATAACATAAAATTTACCATTCTATTTTTAAGTGTACAATGGCATTAAGTACATTCACACTGTTGTGCAACCATCACCACATCCTTCTCCAGAACTTTTTCATCTTCCCCAGCTAAAACTCTGTACCCCTTTAACACTAACTCTCCAACTTACCCCACCCCCAAGCATGTATTTTCATAATCAGAAAAGCTATACCAACTTCTCCTCTATCTCCTCTTTACTTTACTTGCACCAGAAGCCTATCTTACCTATTGAAGAAGCCTATTGCTGAGCTTCTTCACAGTTAAGGGAAAAAGGGAAACATGATGAATTCCATAGTTCTCACTGACTGGCATAAAGAACATGCAAGTTCCTCTAGGCCACTGGTCGGCAAACCACGGCTCGCGAGCCACATGCGGCTCTTTGGCCCCTTGAGTGTGGCTCTTCCACAAAATACCATGTGCATGCGCGCACGTACAGTGCGAATGAAACTTCGTGGCCCATGCGTAGAAGTCGGTTTTTGGCTTGGGCGAGTCTATTTTGAAGAAGTGGCATTAGAAGAAGTGGGGGGTGTCCGTCTGACGCAGCGCAGGTGGGCCGCGGGATACGCAGCGCGGGGGGAGGCGCGCGCGATTCATGCACGAGTTGAGTGAGAATGGCTATAAGACTAGTGTGGATGGGAGAGTTGGAAGGGGTTGACCTCAGCGAACGTACCTCAATCAGATTGAGGACGTTTTTAGCAAAGGCCAGCTCAGGAGTACCCTAATTAAGTTAATAACAATGTACCTAACTATATAGTTTAAGTTTAAAAAATTTGGCTCTCAAAAGAAATTTCAATCGTTGTACTATTGATATTTGGCTCTATTGACTAATGAGTTTGCTGACCACTGCTCTAGGCCATGCTTCTTAGCTTCCTTTCTATTCCAATATACCTAAGGGATACTATGACCCCCCCATTAATAACAATAATACATTAAGTCAGTGACTCACACTGAATGGAAGGAAGATGGGAAAATAGTATAAGAAATGAGGGGGAAGACATAATATTTATTCCACCCAACACACAAGGTAATTCAAATGTCAACACTTCTGGCATCCCTAGTTAAACACACACAATTCCTGCTCTAGTACAACAAACATTACTAACACTGGAGCCTACAAGGAATATATCATCACATGGATCTTTTTATAAATGGTACAACCTAAAACAATAGAAATCTTCAATAACAGATGTTAGAAAAATTCTTTCAAATGGTCATTGTTTGCAGAACTTTCAAAAGAGCATAAAATTAAAAAAGTTTTGAAGGGACCCAGTGCAAATAAATGGATTTTTATTAATGGTAGTTGTTTGGATATAGGATAATTTTACTCCAAATTAACCCCTGATGAAAATAGGCCACACGTGCCCAGGCCAGGAAGCTCAATTGATTAGCAGTGGTTCTCAACCTTCTGGCCCTTTAAATACAGTTCCTCATGTTGTGACCCAACCATAAAATTATTTTCGTTGCTACTTCATAATTGTAATGTTGCTACTGTTATGAATCGTAATGAAAATATCTGATATGCAGGATGGTCTTAGGCGACCCCTGTGAAAGGGTCGTTCGACTGCCAAAGGGGTCGCGACCCACAGGTTGAGAACCACTGGATTAGAGCATCATGCTGATATTCCAAGGCTGTGGGTTCAATCCCCAGTCAAGGCACATACAAGAATTAACCAAAGAATGTGTAAATAAGTAGAACAACAAATCAATGTCTCTCTCTCTCCCCTCTCCCTCTTATTCTTTCTCTAAATCAATAAATACAAATTTTAAAGAATGAAAAACAGGCCACACTCACTAGAACTCTTGTGGTCCAAGGGTGCAATTTTTTTTAAATTGATATACTCCTAATGCCTAGAGTAGTTTCTGGTACAATAGTAAATGATCAACACATATTTCTGAATCTACCACTATCACTCAAAGACTATCACTAAAGCAAGATCTAATAATCTGCTTAGTAGCTTAGTTTCAAAGAATTTCAGGCCCGGTTCACAAAAATTTATGCACTCAGGGGGTCCCTCAGCCCGGCCTATGCCCTCTTGCAGTGTGGGACCCCTCGGAGGATGTCCACCCCAGTGGAGACCCTCACCCCATGGAGGTTTGGCCAGCCTGGGTGAGGGGCTGATGGCTGTTTTCAGGCTGGCCACACCCCCTTTAGGGTGGGGGGTCCCCACTGGGGTGTCTGGCCAGTCTGGGTGAGGGGCTGAGGGCCATTTTCAGGCTGGCCAAGCACCCTGGCGACATAAGCTCTCAGCCTCTCCTTTTCTTCTTTTTTTTTTTTATCCTGGGATTTACCTTCTATAATTGAAACTTTGTTGCCTTTAGCAGAGGCCTTCAGAAAGCTTGGCTTCCTCCATCGCCAGGGGCAACCCACTCCTGCTCGCTCCAGCTCCGTGGCCACAGCTGGCTGAAAGCAGGTATCTGGGGTTTGTTTACCTTCTATAATTAAAACTTTGCTGCTTTCAGTGGAGCTCAGAGCCAGGCCGCGGCAGGCGGGGAAACTTGGCTTCCTCCATCATTGGAGCAAGCAAGCCTCCTGCTCACTCCAGCTCTGTGGCTGCCGGCCGCCATCTTGGTTGGGTTAATTTGCATATAGTCGCTCTGATTGGCTGGTGGGCGTGGCTTAAGGCGTAGCAAAAGTACGGTCAATTTGCATGTTTGTCTTTTATTAGGATAGGATAGAACTTTAGAAATGACCAACTTTAGCCACCTAGTCACAAATGCTAGGAGATTCATTAAGTAAAGGAAAAAATTATTAAAATACTACATAAATCACAAACAGGTCAAATAAATCTTGTGTTAGAAATCTTACACTAGTAGAATTTATTAGAATTTATACTACCTTTATATAAATATCCGAGTCATCTTCATATTTTAAGTTAAATATTAAAACCTTTTAATTATATAAGATATCTAATTCTTCATTAATAAAATTTCATAAATTTTGACTTAAAAATTTAAAACAAGGATCAAATACATGCATTTAAATGTTCAAAGAAAGAACTTACATAGAAGTTTCAAGCAGTCATCCTTCTTTTTTAAACGCTCTTTAATATCTCCTGATATGAGTACAGAATATGGACATGCCATTTCTTTTAAAAAACCACTTATCTCAAGCTGGAAGCTTTCTAGATCATCTCTCCCTTTAAAAAAGAAAAATCACAAAACATTTACTGAATATTTACCATATAATCTGATACTATAAAATCTACAAGTTCACATTCAATTCTAAATTTTCCTTTTGACATTAAATCCTTACATGTGTGACCCCAAAGCTTAGGTAAAGGTAACCAAATAATTTCTACATTTAGAAAGTCACACTTAAATTCAGAAACATAAGTATCAATTTAAGAATATAAATATGTAATTATGAGATTATAAATATTTTTATATTTAAATTTGATTAGCATTTTCCAATATATGTTCCATAAATCAGATAAAATGGGAATATTTTTGTATGAGTAATAAAAATATTAAAAACATTATTATGGCTATAATTATTAACTGGTTTCAGAGCTAATGATATTTCTATGGATTCAGATCATAAATGCAGTCATCTAATTAAGCCTCACTGCTTATCTTTCTTTCATAACCTAATTATATGGGAGCCTGTGTCATGTATTTTGAATTTAGCTTATCTTACTTAGTTTCGAGGGAATTCTATTAGATATGGCAAGAAAAAAAATAACTTAAAGACAGCTTCAAAAGTGAAGTCTACTTTGTCCCCTAGCAAATGCCCAATAATTTATTTTTTCATTTTATTACACCATCTGAAATTCTACCAAAGACCCACAATGACTCCAGTTACCAAGACAGCAATGCATTAAACTTTATGAACAAGTACAGGAATATTTTATAAGATCATTCCTATGTGAATCCATGTCCTGAATTATAGGCTTTGTAATACAACTTAAATTAGGGATTACATGTACTTAAAAAAAAAAAAACAAAAAAAAAAACCACCTTAATCCAAAATAAGCAGCATTCAAATATTAAACTTCTTAAATAACCAAATTCAGAGTCTACTTTTTCTTAAAAATACTACGGTTAAGACAGCAGAAAAATAGAAATTGTTTATAATCTTATACAAATTTTAAGAATGAATTTTGGATTAATATAGCATTTAATACAATATATTGAAGTTCTTAATATCAATGATTTTTCTTTGTATAGATTTTTCTTTTTCTAGTACATTTTAGATAAAACTGTAAATCATAAGCTATCATTTCATTTTACTATTAAACAAAAAAGTAAATAAAACAATGGCAATACCAGCTGAAGTGATACTTTCTTCCAAGTTGCATAATGATTTTATTTGAGAGCCTAACCAAACACAGAGCTCTGAAAATTCAGGTGAAGATAGTCCACCCTCAGCTGCCTTGGTAAGGGCTTGCTCTTCTAACAGTGGTCCCTTATACCTAGAAAGAAAGACATAAAAGGTTAAAAATTAACAAAAACCTCATATTCTTTCTCACAGCCTACTGCCTATTTTTGTAAATAAAGTTTTATTAGAGTACATCTGATAAACGTATCCATTTACAGACTGCCTCTGGCTGCTTTCACACTGCAATGGCAGAATCGAGTCATTGTGACAGAGATAGCATGGCCAGCAAAGCCTAAAATTTCTACTATATGCTCTGTTATAGAAATGGTTTACTGATTTGTGCTCTATATAATTAACATTTGGCTTTTTCCCTATATTTTAACATCTTTTAGTAAAATTATCAACCAATTTTAAGAGAAACATTACATATAATAAAGTCAAATAGAGCTAAGTCTAATAATTATACTGGTTAAAGGAATAAGAAAAAAGGAAGTAGTGACAAAACAGATGCAAATTTTAAATTTAAAAAGTTAAAGTTGAAAAAGACCTATGACAGTGATGGCAAACCTATGACACACGTTGTCAGAGGTGACATGCGAACTCAGTTTTTTGGTTCATTTTTCTTTGTTAAATGGCATTTACATATATAAAATAAATATCAAAAATATAAGTCTCTGTTTTACTATGGTTGCAAATATCAAAAAATTTCTATATGTGACACGGCACCAGAATTAAGTTAGGGTTTTTCAAAATGCTGACACGCCGAGCTCAAAAGGTTCGCCATCACTGACCTATAAGATCATTTTAACCTAAACCATTTCTTTTATAATTTTACTAGAGGTCCAGTGCACAGATTCATGCACTGGTGGGGGGGCGTGGCCTGTGGGAATCAGCTGAGTGGTGAGCATATGACCCCCGGTGGTCAGTGCACATCATAGCAACTGGTTGACCAGTTGTTCTGGTCGTTCTGCTGTTCGGTCACTGAGCTTTTGTAGACTAGAGGCCCAGTGCACAAAATTTGTGCATGGGGGGTGTTTCCCTCAGCCCAGCCTGCACCCTCTCCAGGATCAGGCCTAAACTGGCAGTCGGACATCCCTTTCACAATCCTGGACCACTGGCTCCTAATCGCTCACCTGCCTACCTGCCTGGTTGCCCCTAACTGCCCGCCCCTCCCAGCCTAATCGCCCCTAACTGCCCCTCCTGCCGGCCTGGTCGCCCCTAACAGCCCCCCGCTGTCAGCCAGGTTGCCCCCAACTGCCCCCTCCCTGCTGGCCTGGCCTGGTCACCCCTAACTACCCCCCTGCCAGCCTGGTCACCTCTTACTGGCCCCCCTGCCGGCCTGGTCACCCCCAACTGCTCCCCTCTGCTGGACTGGTCGCCCCTAACTGCCCCCCCTGCCGGCCTGGTTGCCCCCAACTGCCCCCTCTTGCATTCAGTCGTTTGGTCATCCCTCACTAATCCCCCTGCCAGCCTGGTCGCCCCATGCAGCCTGCTTATTAAGTCGTTTGGTCGTCCCTCACTAACCCCCCTGCCGGCCTGGTTGTAGGCAGCCATCTTGTGATGGTGTGAGGGTTAATTTGCATATTACCTTTATTATATAGGATACTTTCAAACACTGCTACAAAGTTTACTTGAATAGTACCTTAAATTTTTTAACCATCTTATAAATTATCTTAATTGAATTAGATATGTTTTCTACTTTATTCCTCTTTCTGCAACTGAGCTTTTGTTTCACATTATAAACTTATAGATTTTAACATATTTGATGAGTTTTAATCCACTGTAGTTATTTTTCTTTTCAAACAGTCCTACCTTTGGTTAGTGAGAGGCCATTCTTCTTTGATTTATCCCCAGTATTCTTCGAATACTTTCCTTGATTTCTTTGACAAGATGTTCTTGTCCTGTACTTGTAATTGGCCATTTCTCCAAGAAGCCCTGATTCTTTTTAATGGTATTTAGAGTACACAACCTGGTACTAAAGGTTAGTCACTGTATCTGAAGCTTTTTCAAAGAACTTACATCAGGATTTCACATTGCTATTTCCAATTCAAACTTAGAATTGTGGGGTTTTTTTACTTAATTTGTTTTGTATTTTTATCTATTTTCTCTAAAATTGTGGTTTTTTACTATTTTTATCTATTTTCAATAAAAAAAATATGGTTTCTAATAACATTTACATAATCCTAGTAAAAAATATAAGCTACATATAGTTTCAGAGTAGGAAAATCAGCATTTTTACTAACAACAAAATCACTGAAAACAATTTATGTTTTTATGTTTTAGAATATATTCCAGTAAGGACATATTTTTAAAAATTCCTTTCTGTGATTAAACCACCTACTCAACATATCAACAGACCTTAGTTTCATTTTGCTTTACAATTTAGAAATTTGTCTCTTGTTTTGTTCTGATTTCATTTTTAATTTTGCTTTATAATTACGTAAGACATTTATATGGTTTCAAAGTCTAATTTACAAAACAAGGTACATTCAGACAAATCTACTTAACAATCTCAATTGTGTTGCCTCTACTCTGGTTCCCTCCCTCCCCCAAAGGTAACCACATTTATTAGTTTTGGGATGTCATTCCACAATGTTTTTAAAAACAAACATATACTTTTCCTTTTTTTAGATAAAAGGTAGCCTTCTACATACTGTCCTATTCCGTGCTTTAAGCACATATATATTCACATACACATATTTACATATACTAGAGATCAACGGAAATACTACTCAATAATTTTTGTTGTCAAATAGTACCTCTCTGTCTGGATGCACCCTAGTTTATTCACTATGCCCTGACTGAAAGATATTTGGGTTAGTACATCGTTTTCCTATTATAAAAACTGGCAGATTTTTGTCAGTATATATCTGGGATAGATTCCTAGAGTTGGGACTGTTAGGTCAAAGAGTAAATGGATATGTAATTTTGCTGGATACTATTATATTTTCTTCTACAGGGGTTGTGTAAGTACCCATTCCTCATAATTCACCACAATTGTCAAACATTTGGATTTTTGACTATTTGGTATCTCAGTATAGTTTTAATTTACATTTCTCTTTTGAGCAAGGTTGTACATCTTTTCACATGTTTATAGGCCATTTGCATTTCCTTTTCTCTGAATTCTCTGGTCATATCTCATGATATTTTCAAATCCCCATTTTACAGGTAAGAAATTAAGGGTTAATGAGGTTAGGATACCTGCTTTATAAGTACTAGGCTAGGCAAAGTGCTAGTCACATATATATATTCATATTTATAAATATATATACTCATATTTATAAATATATTTATTTATAATTCATTTAATGTTTACAGCAATAATTTGAAGTTAGTATTATCCTAATTCTGGGTCAGAAAATAACTAGATGAGGACATAATAATTTAAACCCAAATATGAACCCAAATGTTCCATGTGAACTATAAACTCTGCCTACACTATTAAGGAAACTAAGCCAATAACCTGGCTAAGTTATGCAATCAGGTAAAGGCAGAGCTAGGACTAGAGTCTAGTCCAGTGATGGCGAACCTTTTGAGCTCGGTGTGTCAGATTTTGAAAAACCCTAACTTAACTTTGGTGCCGTGTCACATATAGAAATTTTTTGATATTTGCAACCATAGTAAAACAAAGATTTATATTTCTGATATTTATTTTATATATTTAAATGCCATTTAACAAAGAAAAATCAACCAAAAAACTGAGTTCATGTGTCATCTCTGACACGCGTGTCATAGGTTCGCCATCACTGGTCTAGTCACTAGACCACTGTCTTTGCTCCTCTAGACAAAACTGGTTCCTCTATGCAGTTACCTTTCTTCCATGTCTTACAGTGCCTCTCATTGAGATTTAATCGTAAACATCTTTATTTCCCCCTACTTGCTTGCATTTCTGCAATAATCATAAACTCTTGAATAAATGTATCTAATTCGTATAGTTGGTGCTATTTTCACTCAAATGCCAACCACAATTCAACAAAATTGATTAAATCACCAGAAATAAAGAATTGCATTGGTTCTCAACCTTCTGGCCCTTGAAATACAGTTCCTCATGTTGTGACCCAACCATAAAATTATTTTCGTTGCTACTTCATAACTGTAACGTTGCTACTGTTATGAATCATAATGTAAATATCTGATATGCAGGATGGTCTTAGGCGACCCCTGTGAAAGGGTCGTTCGACCACCAAAGGGGTCGCGACCCACAGGCTGAGAACAGCTGATTTAGAGGGAGAAAACCCCACAATCCTTAATGCCTCTGGTTTCATCAGATCGATATAAAGAAAAAAAATGCATTTAACAAACCTAACATCTAATAACAATCACAATACAACTAAAATTTATAAACTGCTCTTATAGTAGGCCAGTGTTATGTGCTTTATGTATATTGCCTCATTTAATTGCCACAATGTCCTAAAAGGTATTATTATTTTGCTAGTTTGTCTAGTATCTATTTATAGGAGAGTGCTACTCTTATCCACATTGGAGATACCTCCCCTAGGCCAGCCTCCCCCAGGAGTCCTCCATACAGTGGAACCATAGCTGCTGGCCTGACACTTCAAACTGTGTGATCCAATCTTCAGTCTGTTAGGGCCATTGGCAAACCTCCACAAAGACACAGCCAGATCCTAATTTACTTTGTTTTCTATTTTTATTAGCCAGTATACTAGTATAAAACATGAGATCCTTTCCCCTGTCATCTGCCCAACCTATTGGCTTGCCTCTGATCCTGTTCTCCACTTCTCCCTGCTTCCCAAATTCTTCCACTATGTTCCATCCATAAACAGCAACTCTCCTATACTGTCAATCTCTTCTCAGAAAGATTATCCCTACCACCCTAGCTTTGGCTAGTTTACTCTCTCCATCAGATGGCAGGGTTTGTCCTCCTTGCTTCCCAATATAGCATCCGTATCATTGCTCCCTCATTTTCTTAAAAATATCTGCTGCTCTCTCCAGGCTCAAGCCAGTCAGATTTGCCACCCTCTTTCTCTTGTGATTTTCATCTACCAATCTCTTGGGTACTCCCCAACATTCCCTGTGCTCTCTTTTCCTTTCCATCCCTTTTTTCTTTTTTTGTCATTATATTAAGTTTCTTCAGAGTCCACACATATACCCTACCCAGTACCCTGAGCTCTCAATTCTCTAACTTTCTCTTTTCCATCCTTTGCCACTACATCCTAGACCAGTGATGGCGAACCTTTTGAGCTCGGCGTGTCAGCATTTTGAAAAACCCTAACTTAACTCTGGTGCCGTGTCACATATAGAAATTTTTTGATATTTGCAACCATAGTAAAACAAAGACATATTTTTGATATTTATTTTATATATTTAAATGCTATTTAACAAAGAAAAATCAACCAAAAAACTGAGTTCGCGTGTCACCTCTGACACGCGTGTCATAGGTTCGCCATCACTGTCCTAGACCTTGCTATCACCTGGAACTACTCCATCTTGGAAATCATTAATTCAAATATGTCACTTCCTGACCACAACCTACTATCTATGCTTTCAGCTTGTTCTTTTGACCAGTCACCTATAACTACTCTTTAATATCATCTCTACCTCCATTCCATTGGTTCCTCCACATTCTCTGCATTGACTAGCTCTCTGCTGTCTTTACTTTCTTCCCTATTCAATTTAGATTCCAATATATATTTCATTTTGGTGCTAAATAAATGCCTATTGCAGAAATGAATCCTTGATACCATCATCTCCTTCAGCTCTAATATCCAATCAATCACTAAGCCCTATAAATGCACTTCTTTCCATATCCACTGCCACTAAGCTACCATCACTTCTTGCCTATACTAACTAAATTCTCCAATCCACTCTCCACCTTGCTGACAGAGGTAACTTTTCAAACTAGACATCTAATCACTCCCTTTTTTATTTAAAATCCTTCAATCATAAAGATGGTAGCATAGGTAAGCACAGTACTCGCCTCCTTCCACAACCACATCAAAATTACAACTAAGCTACATAACAACCATCATTCAGAGCCGCCTGAAATCTGGCTGAACAGAAGTTCTACAACTAGAGAATTAAAGAAGCCACATTGAGACTCTGTGTGTGTGTGGGGAAGGGGGAGCAGGGGCGGGGAGGGCGGGGGGACAAACAGAAGGGGGAAGTTCTCCTGCACAGGAGCCCTCCTGGAAGGAGAAGAGAGGGAGCAAGAAATTGAAAACCTATTTGAAAAAATAATGACAGAAAATTTCCCTTACCTGGTGAAAGAAATAGACATACAAGTTCAAAAGCACAGAGTCCCAATTAAGATGAACCCAAAGAGGCCTACACCAAGATACATCATAATTAAAATGCCAAAGGTTAAAGGTAAAGAGAGAATCTTAAAAGCAAGAGAAAAGCAGTTATTACCTACAAGGGAGTGCCCATGTGACTGAGCTGATTTCTCAACAGAAACTTTGCAGGCCAGAAGGGATTAGCAGGAAATATTCAAAGTGATGAATAGCAAGGACCTACAACCAAGATTATTACTCTACCAGCAACATTATCATTTAATATTGAAGGTCAGATAAAGAGCTTCACAGACAAGAAAAAGCTAAAGGAGTTCACATGAAATGGTGAAGGGTATTCTTTAAGAAGAGGAAGAAGGAAGAAGGAGGAGAAGGGAAAAGAAGGGAGGAAGAGGGAGGAGAAAAGGGGAGGAGGAGGAAGAGGATAAAAAATATGAACAGTAAAATGGCAATAAATATAAAAAAATAAATGAACAAGGAATCTAGTGAACAAAATAAACTGATGAATAAAATAGAACCAGAGGCATAGAAACATGGAATAGACTGAGGAATCTCAGAGGAAATGAGAGAGGGGGCGTGAGAAGAGATTAACCAAAGAACTTACATGCATACATGCATTACCCATGGACACAGACAACAGGCTGATGAAGGCCTAGGGTGGAGTGGAATCCGGGAAAAGGGGGGCAGTGGGGCGGGGGGGGAGGACATCTGTAATACAGTACTCTCAACAATAAAGATTAAAAAATAAATAAATAAAGCCCTCAAACATGCCCCATTGCCGTTATGACAAATAAGAAAACCACAACATAGCCTAAAAGGTGCCGCATGCCCTAGTCTTCACCTAATTCTCCAATCCAGTCTTCACCACTCTGGCCTTTGCTCTCTGCCCTCCGGCCTCTTAGCCTCCTTCCAGTTCTTCTAATCAGCATGCTCCTTTCCTCTTGTTCTCACTGTAAGGACACCTTTGTCCTCCCTTCCAATCCAACATCTCCTAGTTAACTCCTATTCACCCTTTCTTTTTCAACTCAAATACCAACTCCTCAGAAATCTATAACTAACCTCCCTAAGACTATATAGGTCCTCCTGTCATGTTATGTCATCCTGCTCTTTTCCTTTAAAACACTTGTTATCAGCGTTAATAAATATCTGTGTGATCATGTCTGTTTCTCCACTAGACTGTAGCTCCACAGGACAAGGACCTATTTTGCTTACCATGGACCTCTCAGAACAGTATAGAGTTGTGCTCAATAAATATTTGAAATAAACTTCTCTCCATAATGGTGGTTTGCAACCTAGGCTGTGAAGCTTGTTTTTAAAAATGCATGCTTGGCCAAACCGGTTTGGCTCAGTGAATAGAGCATAGGCCTGCGGACTGAGAGGTCCCAGGTTCGATTCCGGTCAAGGGGCATGTACCTTGGTTGCGGGCACATCCCCAGTAAGAGGTGTGCAGGAGGCGGCAGGTCGATGTTTCTCTCTCATTGATGTTGCTAACACTCTATCCCTCTCCCTTTCTCTCTGTAAAAAATCAATAAAATATATTTTTTTAAAAAATGCATGCTTGTACTGCATCCCAAAAAAAGATCATGATTCACTCAGCTTATAGCATATACGAAACCAGAACATTTTTTCACAAGCTCCATACATGATTTTGATGCACAATCAGGGTTGAGATCCACTGTGGTACAAAATCAGAGACTCTCAGAACTGAAAGAGACTTCTGAAATCTCAGATCCTTTCACAGATGAGAAAACTAAGTTATTTTTACCCTACCATTTATAACAGACCATATCACTAAACTGTTCTTTCACATAGATGTCTGCTTTTAATTCCTCCCTTTAGTTACCTGACAAACTAAAGTACCTTCATGATATCTCACGTTTCAATCACAATAGAAAATTACTTACAATCATACATAGACAGTATTTTAAAACACTGTTCAATTATA
>NW_005871086.1:7405996-7410064 GCF_000147115.1 Myotis lucifugus | reverse complement strand
CTCTGGCAGTTCAGGAGCCTCAGGGATGTCCAACTGCCGTGGAGGTGGGAAAGGCTCCCACCACCACAGCTGCACTCGCCAGCCTTGAGCCCGGCTTCTGGCTGAGAAGCGCTCCCCCTGTGGGAGCGCACTGACCACCAGGGGGCAGCTCCTGTGTTGAGCATCTGCCTCCTGGTGGTCAGTGCACGTCATAGTGACCAGTCATTCCAACGTTCGGTCGATTTGCATATTAGCCTTTTATTACATAGGAGGATGTTACTTTTTTTTTCTACACTTTATTATAAGAAACTTCAAACTCTTGTCCTCAGTTATTTCAGGAAAAATCAACTCTAAAGTGTGTAATTTTTACTTTCCATATTGAATACTCTGAAACTAATTTTCCTTAATAAAAGTCAAAGTTATAGCAAACTTCATCTTTCAAGCACCTATAATATAAACAAATTCAAGGAATAAAGAAAGCAAAAAAGGGACAGACTTTACCTTTTTCATAAACTACAGAATCCCACTATTCTTATCCGGAATACTTAGGAGCTCAAACGTTTGAAGCCTAAGCACTTCAATTAAGTATTTTAACTTCTTGTTTTGGTTACTTCCTTAACCAAGAAGCTAAGTGAAAATTTCCAAGGGATTTCACAGAAGAAGAAGAAAAAAACGCCCCCTAAATAATCAGTGGCTCTATTCTTTCATTTGGCAAACATCTATCTATTCAGGATCTACTAAAGTGCAGGGCTCTGTAACATTGGGTCACTTGCAAAGTAGGTGCTAATCAGGGTCCAAAAGCAACAACTGATAGAGGATCAAGTGCAGCTTCAGGAAAAGATAAAGGGAGTGGGGGTTTCAAGCTTCACAACAGCACGGCAAAGGCACAGTCTAATCATTCAAGAAACTCCAGCGTGTGGGAAGCCAAGCAACTGTGCGGATGGCTCCATGCTCTTTAACGTGTGCTTGTTTGTTTGTTTGACTCTCAACTCCCTGGTCCTATGCTGACCTCTGTGCACGCTCTTCTTTGAACGTTTCTTCATTCACTTGCCCATTCATTCACCCACGATTTCTTGTGCCAGACACCACTGTGGGATGGTATTGGCATCAAGACCAGAAAGGCGCCTGTTTTCCTGGAGCTGCCTGGGATGAGGGCGGGGCATTCCACATACAACGTGCAGGTCAAGATACATTGTGAAAAGAATAGCGGCTACGAAGAAAAACAGGCTAAGTCTGGGGGAGGGACTATGTTGTATAGATATTGCTCCCCGTGCCCAGAAGCATTGGAACCACCCCGGGAGTCCCCACAGCACTGACTAGTATCACTCTGAACAGTAAATACCACACTCCACGAGCACCCAAGACTACGTAAACGAGCAGTCACCTGAGACTGGCTTTTCCTCCGCCTGGCACATAAAGATGCATTCAGAACACATTAGCGAGAAGTAAATACGCTGTGCACGAACGGTGGCTGAATGAATGAATGGAATGAACGAAAACATTTCTACAGTCAAGGCAGCTGGAGAGATGCGCTCCCGAGGCCTAAGTAAGCCACAGGTGAGGCCTAATTCGGCCACGGGTCGCCCAGCGCAGGAGACACCACACCTCCCCGCGGGCGCCGCAACGACGTGGACAAAAATATGCCCCGCGGGCTAGGGACGCGCGTCCCGGGAGGACGGATGCCGGCCGGGCCGGGCCGCCCCGCGTCACTGCCGCGAATGCCGGCGGAGGAGTTCCAGGCAAGGAGTTTGGAAGAGGGGCCGCGCGCCCCAGCTCTCCGGCCATTCTCCACCCCCAGGCCCCAAACGGATCTCTTTCCCGCCTCCCGCTTAACTCCGTCGGCGCCGGAGGGGGCGAGGCAGGAAAGGAGGCCTGCGCCGAGCTGCCGGAGCCCGGGAGAGGCCCGCAGGTGGGGACTGCTGCAGCCAGGCCGAGGGAGAGCTTACGTTTTCGGGGGAAAGACGTTCGTAGGAATACTCACCCCAACGCCTCTAGTGTGTCCAGAACGTCTCCTTCCATCGTGGGTTCGGGACCCGGCTCCGGCCCTCTCATGGTCCTCCGGGCAAAAGCTGTTCGCCGCTCTAAGGAGCCCGCCGGAAACCGGCGTTGCCGCGCCAAGGTTCCGGTCGGGATCTTGACTAGGATTGCCTGCAGCGCCTCTGACTGGGAGCCCAAAGGTTCCCGGCCTGGAGGCAGTCTGTACTCAGACGGCTTTATTTAAAATAATAATAGAAATAGTAATAAAAAGCGTTAGTTCTTATCTGTGTGGAAGTCAATCTTAGCAAGCATCGGGATTCCACCTGAGTTTTTCTCAATCTATCAGACTCCCAGCCCTCTCTTTTTATAACAAAAATCCCGAAATAGAATAATAATTATCTTGAGCTAAAATAAGTACGTAATATCATGTATCTACACATATAATTTTTACATCAATATACACGGCAATGCTCCAAGTTTAAGAAATAAGGGGCAGCTAATTTATACTTATATTGTTTTATTACAAAATGTGCAAGATCGATGAAGCTATCAGATGTTTGCATCTATCTGCAGAATCTTATACACAATATGTGTCCTATTGCTGATAAAGTATAGGTGAATTGTATAAGACATTAATAAAAGTTGCATGTCGCCATCTTAGAGTATTCACTAAAAGAATAATCAAATGTAAAACTTATAACTAACAACTAAGAGAAGGGGGAAACAGAATAATGAAAAAAAAACATAAGACTAAATCTAAAAACGGGATATAAAGAAAATAAGTTTAAACCATAAGATAGTGGGTAGAAATATTAACATCAGAAAAAATAGCTGCTAATGCAGGCAGCATCAGAGAGACATAAAGAGGGACATTTCATAATAACAATAAAAGTATCAAAACCACAGGAGGCTATAACAATCCTAAATGTTCATTTGCTTAAATAACCAGGCTCAAAATATAACTAAATGAACTTAAATGAGAAATATGCAAACCCAGAGGGGAAGATTTTAAACACATCTCTAATTGCTTGATGAAACAAATAGTTTTTAAAAATCAGTGGACATACATGAGACTTGGAAAACATCATTTACATATTTGACCTAATTGATATATGTAGATCACTCCTCCCCAAACTTCAGAATATGCATTTTTCAAGTGCACAAGTGTCATTTATAAAACTTGACTTCAGACTGTACCTGAAAGTAAGTCTCATCACATTTAAAGACTGAAAGCATGCTAGTAAAAGGCACTTTTTCTGACTACAGTAGAATTAAACTAGGAACTGAAGCCATGACAATGAGGCCTTCAGTCTGTAGGCACAAGGAAGGCAGCAGCAACTGACTCCACAAACCACTTAATAACACAAGCTATTGCTAGGGCCACGCTGGCCAGAACACAATGCACATGTGTAGCTCTAGATGGTGCATAAACTAAATCCAGTCAGTTCAGCCCTGCTGCATTCAGAGCCACTTGCACCCCTTATTATATCTGGGACTAAATACCCTCCCTTCTTCCCTGATAGGAGAGATACATGACCAATCTGTCAAGAGAGTGGACACTCCAACCTCCTCAAAAGCCTTTAAAATGGTCAGCAAACCAAGCTAGAGTCCTTGATGATACAGCTAGTCCAAGCTATAATGGAGGCCCATCCTCTTCCTCCTCCACACCTATTACCTATTACCCACACTCTTGACCAGAATTTCAGTATTCTGGGTTGACAGCCATGTTTGCTGAAATTAACCAGTTTTGGTCAGAAAAAAGGACAAGGGTAACCAGAGATACCGCAGTAAGATCTTGGATTTCAAACAAATTCCTGCCTCCACTGTGTAGCAGCAACCTGAGATGTTCATGATAAATAGCTATGTCAGTAAAGTAACTATTCTTTGCCTGCAAGTTCACTAGTATGTAGAGCCAAGCTTGTAAAAGGATAGTTGCCACAGTCAACATCTTCCCACCCTGGAAGCCAGAGTCTCTAACCCATAAGAGCCCAAAGTTTTAGAAACAGTGAGCACAAATTCTATATGAGTGTCCTTAGGCAAGATGGTGAGGGAGCCAATTCTACTTGTTCCCTTTAGTTCCTGGGCCCACATTTTCTAGCAAAGGAGCACACC
>NW_005871086.1:7372269-7404191 GCF_000147115.1 Myotis lucifugus | reverse complement strand
GGGATGGAACTTGGAGAAGCATAATGCTAAATCGAAACAAGCCCGTCCAATGATGGAAAAATTCCCCCTTGGTCCTGACTCCATCCATGATGATAAAGCCCATACTCAACTTTTGGAACAATAATAGATACCGGGGGCAGAGCTGCCTCAAAACTGATTCCCAAACTGCAGTGGGAAGGCCTAGTGAGAGTTGGGGGGGCAGGAGGGGAGGGGAGTAAGAGATCAACCGAAAGGACTTGTATGCATGCATATAAGCATAACTAATGGACATAAGACACTGGGGGGTAAGGGAGGGTAGGGGTGTGTCAAGGGCGGGGGGTGGAAAAAAAGGACACTTATGTAATACCCTTTGTAATACTTTAAGCGAAAAATAAAAAAATATTTAAAAAAAAATAAATAAAATAAAATAAAATCAGTGGACATACATGAGACTTGGAAAACATCATTTACATATCTGACCTAATTGATATATGTAGATCACTCCTCCCCAAACTTCAGAATATGCATTTTTCAAGTGCACAAGTGTCATTTATAAAACTTGACTTCAGACTGTATCTGAAAGTAAGTTTCATCACATTTAAAGACTGAAAGCATACTAGTAAAAGGCACTTTTTCTGACTACAGTATAATTAAACTAGGAACTGAAGCCATGACAATGAGGCCTTCAGTCTATAGGCACAAGGAAGGCAGCAGCAACTGACTCCACAAACCACTTAATAACACAAGCTATTGCTAGGGCCACGCTGGCCAGAACACAATGCACATGTGTAGCTCTAGATGGTGCATAAACTAAATCCAGTCAGTTCAGCCCTGCTGCATTCAGAGCCACTTGCACCCCTTATTATACCTGGGACTAAATACCCTCCCTTCTTCCCTGATAGGAGAGATACATGACCAATCTGTCAAGAGAGTGGACACTCCAACCTCCTCAAAAGCCTTTAAAATGGTCAGCAAACCAAGCTAGAGTCCTTGATGATACAGCTAGTCCAAGCTATAATGGAGGCCCATCCTCTTCCTCCTCCACACCTATTACCTATCACCCACACTCTTGACCAGAATTTCAGTATTCTGGGTTGACAGCCATGTTTGCTGAAATTAACCAGTTTTGGTCAGAAAAAATGACAAAGGGTAACCAGAGATACCGCAGTAAGATCTTGGATTTCAAACAAATTCCTGCCTCCACTGTGTAGCAGCAACCTGAGATGTTCATGATAAATAGCTATGTCAGTAAAGTAACTATTCTTTGCCTGCAAGTTCACTAGTATGTAGAGCCAAGCTTGTAAAAGGATAGTTGCCACAGTCAACATCTTCCCACCCTGGAAGCCAGAGTCTCTAACCCATAAGAGCCCAAAGTTTTAGAAACAGTGAGCACAAATTCTATATGAGTGTCCTTAGGCAAGATGGTGAGGGAGCCAATTCTACTTGTTCCCTTTAGTTCCTGGGCCCACATTTTCTAGCAAAGGAGCACACCATTATAAATCATCTTCTGGTTCCACTCATCCTATATAATAAAGAGCTAATATGCAAATGGTCCTCACACCCTCACGTTGTCACGCCATCATGCTTTAACTGCTCAGACACTCGACACTGGGGAGAGAGGAATGGGGACCAGCCAGGCACAAATGAGCTCGCAAGAGAGGAATGGGGACCAGCCAGACTGCAGCCCGGGAGAGGGACAAGCTGCCTGCCCTGCAGTCCCGGGCGCCAGCGGCCCTGAGCACCAGTGGTCCTGGGCACCAGCGGCTGTGCCTGAACCTGCAGCCTGGGAGGGGGATAAGCTGCCCACCCCATTATCCTGGGTGCCAGCGGATGGGGCTGTGGCCTGGGAGAGAGACTAGCCACCTGCCCTGCAGTCCCGGGTGCCAAGGGCTGCACCTGCGCCTGCGGCCTGGACCGGGAGAGGGACAAGCCACATGCCCCGCAGTCCCAGGTGCCTGTGACTGCGGCCCAGGTGAAGCCGCCTTGCCCACGGTCCCCTGAGGCTGCGGCTGGGACCGGGCGAAGCTGGCCCAGGTCCTGGGTTACTGCGACCAGCCAGAGGAAGGAATCCTGGGTCCCAGGTATGGGGCAAGGCAGAGGCAGTTAGGAGTGATCAGGCAGGCAGGCAGGCGAGTGGTTAGGAGCCAGAGGTCCCAGATTGTGAGAGGCAGTGGGACATCCCCTAAGGGGTCCCAGATTGGAGAGGGTGCAGGCCAGGCTGAGGGACACTCCCCCCTTCACGAATTTTGTGCACTGGGCCTCTAGTATACCTATAAGGTAGATCAGCATCTAAACCTGCAGAATGTTAAGCCTAAGCGCATCTTACCTGAGTCTTCAATAAACCATTACACCATTCAGTCAGGAATGGTGTAATGGTAAGTAGCTGCTTCTCATGGTAAGTAGCACCTGTAAACATTTTGCTGTTTCACCTATTGTCTCATCATCTTTGCTATAAAATGAGTTCCTTATTTCAAAATACTGTTATCATAGGTGAGACATTCTGTGAACTCTCAATAATATGTATTGTAATAACTATGTACGGTGTCAGATGGATACTGGACTTATTGGGCTGATCTCTTAAGTTATATAAACATCTAATCACTATGTTGCACATCTGAAACTAATATATTATATGCCAACTGGAACTGGAAAATTAAAAAAATTTTAAAGTAAATTAATTGTAAAGTAATTTTAAAAAACAAAAACATATGATCAGAAAACATCCTCTAAGGACCAATTTAGGGTAAATATTAAACATAAAGGCTTATTCCTCCCATGACTCTTAAAATTTAATTAGCCACAGACCACCAAGAACAAACTTATAGTCTGACAAAATCAGATGTATTGATTTTCAGTGAGGGAGCACACTGCAGAGGAACTGTATGAGTCAAGATTCTTCAGAGAAATAGAAACAAAGGGTAACCAGAGATACCTGGTAATCAATAAAGATGGTTTTTATTAAGGTGCAGGATGTATATGTAGATTATAAGGTTTTCAAATAGCAAGATATCCAAATAGTGTACATAATAGAAACCAAAAGATAGGATAATTTGTTCATAAATAAATAGTCCTTAAAAATAGACATGTTGACAAAAATAGATAAGTTGGACTTCATCAAAATTAAAAACTTTTGTCCTTCATAAGACAATGACGGAAAACCAAGATGGCGGCATAGGTAAACGCCTGCACTCGCCTCCTCCCACACCCACATCAAAATTACAACTAAAATACAGAACAACCATCATTCAGAAACACCTGAAATCTGGCTGAATGGAAGTCCTACAACTAGAGAGTAAAGAAGGAGCCACATTGAGACTGGTAGGGGGGCAGAGGCATGGAACAGGCTGATCCAACAATCACGTATGGTGTTTTTTTTAAATCAGGAGGAATATCACCAAGGCCTCCCGTGAGAAGCAGAGGGTCCCAGCTGCACACCAGACCTGCAGCCCAGGGCTCCAGAGCTGGAAAGAGAAGTTTCCATAACTTTGAACTGTAAAAACCAGCAGTGATTGTGGCTGAGTGACACGAGGCTGCTGGAGTCTAGGTATTCCTCTTAAAGGACCTGAGAACGAATTTACAGGGTCCTGCTTCCTCTTGTTATAGACTTTATTTTAAAGTCTGTTTTGTCCATCCCAGCCAACATGGCTCAGTGTTTGAGCATAAACCTATAAACCAGGAGGTTATGGTTGGATTCCCAGTCAGGGCACATGCCCAGGTTCCAGGCTCGATCCCCAGTGGGATGTGTGCAGGAGGCAGCCAATCAATGATTCTCTCTCATCATTAATGTTTTTCTCTCTCCCTCTGCCTTCCTCTCTAAAATCAATAAAAATATATTAAAAGTAAATAAAGTCTGGTTTGTCTACTTCAGCTTTTTTCATTTCCATTTGAATAAAATATAATTTTTTCTTCATCTCTTTACTTTCAGCCTGGTTGTGTCTTTCAATCTGAAGTGGATCTCTTCAGCATATGGGTCCTGTTTTCTTACCCATCAAGCAACCCTATGTCTCTAGATTGGAGCACTACAATTCTTTACATTTAAAGTAATTATTGATAGGTATGTAGTCAATGCCATTTTATTAGTCATGGTTTTAATCTTTTTTCCCCCCTATCTTCTTAAAGAAGGCCCTTTAGCCCCACCAGTGTGGGTGGCTCAGTGGTTGAGCATCGACCCAGGAACTGGTGGAGTTGATTCTCAGCCAGAGCACATGACAGGTTGCAGGCTGGTGCGCATAGGAGGCATCTGATTAATGATCTTCCTCTCACCGATGTCTCTATATCTCTATCCCTTTCTCTTCCCCTCTCTCTAAACATCAATAAAAACATATTTTAAAAGTCCCTTTAACATTTCTTGTAATATTGGTTTGGTGGTGATGAACTCCTTACCTTTTTCTTGTCTGGGAAGCTCTTTATCTCTCCTTCAATTCTAAGTTGTAGCTTTACTGGATAATCTTGGATATAGGTCCTTGCTTTTTATCCCTTTGAATATTTGATGGCAATCCCTTCTGGCTTGATAAATGTGATTTTTAATCCTCATCGTAATAAATCCTCACCTGCTCCCAAATTCTGGAGATAAAGGGCTGTTACATACTGACCTTTAAAATGCCAGCACAGCCTGGCCAGTGTGACTCAGTGGATGAATATCAGCTCATGAAAAAAACCCTCCAGCTTAGAATTTCAGCTTTTCCTTAATTCCATGATCTATCCCCAATTTTTCAATAATTTATTTTTTAGCTTAAGTTAGTTTCTCTTGCTTGTAACCAACAAAAGCAAATGGGGGAAAAAATTACTCAATAGATATTTAACCGAAGCTAAAATTTATAATAAAATCAACATTAAATTTAGAAGTATATGTTATAGGATAATATTTAGCTGCATTTAAAAGGAAAGAATGCTGGTATCAAGAGTCCTTTAGCTGCTACCTATAGCTTCAAAATACCCTAGAGTCCAGTTCTATTCACTATTGTTTTGTGGTTTATTTCAAATTGATTGCAAGACAAATGTAATGATCATTAAACTAGAAAAGAACATGATAAGGTTTCTGAAAGTAGGTTAATTTTACCGGGGGTCTGTATGTGATGTATTTAAAATACACTTTTTTCTTTCCCAAAAGAAATAATATCAAATTATTTCTTGCTCTAATAAATCATTATGTAAAGTTATTTTTTAAAGAACTGAGTAATTTTCCTGTCACTCTAAAGTGCATGCTAAAATAGAATTATATCAAGCAAGATTCAGCACAGTTGGAAATGACGTAATCTTTTAAAACAGAATTAGTATCTTTGTATCTGAAATGAGCAAAAGTAAAGTATGTCACAGGTATTTCCTTAGCCCATTCTTTGTGTATAAATGCTCAATGATTATGGTCTCCTGAAGTGCTGAGATAGATGTTGGTCCCTTTGCTTAGCATGATGAAGTCATGTGGAACTGTTTGCTGCAAACCAGGAGTGAGACATAAAATGAAGAAACACTGAAAGGACACCCTGAATATGAGATCACAGAAGAATTTTGGAGAAAATGTTAGTCTTGTTATATACAAACTCTATCAAGTTCAATTATTCACAAGCAGAGAATGTGAAATTGCTGATTATCCATGTGGATTTCAGAAGCATTGTCAGACCCCATTATTCCAGCTCCCCAAATCATCCTCACCCATTTACTTACTGATTTCTGGAATTCCACCAGACATCCTGTGTCAGCTCTTTGGCTTGAAATTGTGTCCGTTGTTAAAAAACAAATGCCACTCAGTTCTGGGATTAATAATGGTTTAGGAACTTGGCCCCATGGGAAGAACCTCTGCTTTAATCCTTCCTCAATCACATGCCATGCTATAGAAACACCTGCAGCAGGTATAGGTTCTAGTGGTATATGCCACAGCACTGATTACTTTACTATAAGAGCTCTTTGAGAGAAGACAATCCTCCCATCATTCCGCTCCACAAAGAAAGGTTCAGACATCTTATTTCAGATCACACCTTGACCATCCCCAGGAGGGATCAGAGCTTCCAAAGACCCAGACCACATCATCCCCAAGTCAGTGCAAGACTTGTCCACTTAATCTCATCTCTTTGCTCCTTTAGATTCATTTTGTTTCAGAGGGCCCTTAGCCATCTCAGTGGTCCTTCTCAACAGGACTCCCTAATGCTGACTCTTTCAGGGCGTAGGGTTTGAGATATTAGTTCTTTCTATCCTGGGAGACCCTGGTTTCCTTAAACCAATTGGTCAACCTCCTCCCCAAAGGCTTTACTTTCTGGTTCAGATTGCTTCCCAGTTTTTGAAGAACAACAACCAACTGTGATACCTGGCCAAATGAAAACTATCAGCAGATGCAGAGAGTGTTGTGACCGGTGACAGAGTTTGCTCTAAAGTAGCAGGTATTCTTTCTGTTCTCACCAGTCTTGTCCACTTTAGCAAGGTAGCAGTAAAAGTAGAAGATCAAGACATGCCAGAGCAATAGATGGGGGGTCTTGGGAAGTCATGCCGAACCAGGGGTAGGGGATCTTGTTTAGGAAAAGCAATGCCTGGCAATGAGCTGAGATCCAGGTGATAGAATAGAAGAGGAAAGGGATATCAAAGGGGTTGAAAAGCATGCATGAGATATTCTAGCACAAAAAGGGAACAATTTCCTCAAGGTACTAATTGACTTGGATGAAGGTTAGGGTTTAGTTGCACTTATTCACAATCGTCCATCTAAATTTTTTATTTTTAAAACAAAACCTACATTGATTGACTCGTAAGACCAGAATATTTCAAAATGTAGAGTAAGAATCGCAGACTCCTATAACAACGTTAGCAGGGACCTTAGACTTTATCTAATTCTCCACTAACTCCCGGTGTTGAACATTTCTCTGCACCATCCCTGATGAGGCTGCCATAGCCCCTCCTTGGACATCATTCCCCCAAATAGCAGCACATTTGGATTGTTAGATCAAATTGTCAGATTGGTAGACTATCTAGAAGAGTCCAAAATGGATGGACTCAATATCCCCACATCACCACTATTCAGATGTCTGCATCTCGGATTAAAGCAAATCATGTCACAGTCTATGAGCAGGCACGGTCTACACTAATAGTTTTAGGTGTGACTCTAAGAAGAGATGGAAAAACAGGAGTACTTTGTTATTGCACAGTGTGTATCTCCTCAGGGACTATTTTCAAGTATTCAGATGATTCTGAAGGGAGAGTATACCAAGGGAAATAATGCATTTTCCCTATGAAACCAGAATTGAGATGGGGTGTCATATACACACATGCACTGATTCCTGATTCTATTCCGTCAACTCATATTAAAGCTCATATTATGGGCAAGACTTTACTGCTCAGAGACAAAAGGGTTCAGCACTCAATGGGCTAGTCTACAATTCAGCAGAAGACATTTCTATGGCCCCAGCTCTTCTAAGATATACCCCATCACTCTCAGAGGTTACAAGAACTGCTTAATTCTCTTGCAGCTTAGGGGCTTGGAGCAGAGATCAACAGAGGTGTGCTGGCAGAGAGCTGGGTTTTCCAGGAGTCGGCTATTGGAGGTGCTGTGTCCTGAGCCAGCACCTTCAGTGTCTCTGTACACCCGACCTCACTTGTGTTCTCTTGGGCAGAACATGGGAAAAATGTATCTGAAGGGAGCAGGAACTAACGACACGAGGAAATGAAGAATTTCAATTACCTACTGTTTCCATGCTTCAGGGATTTTTTTTTTTCATTTAAAGCCATGCAATATGGAACAAAGAGCCCTGAATACAACTGATTTCAAAGGGATGCAGAACTTGCTGTGATTCTCTAATTCAAACACGCTGGAGCTGCCAGCTGGCAGACAGTGCAATCCAACTGAATAAGGAATAAGGCAGGACTCTGGAGGAGACATCCCCGCGGAGCCACTAGGGGGGGACCGCAGCACTATGAGCAGCGGGATACTCCAGCTCACACCACACAGGAGGATGCCACAGGAGGCTGCCTGTTGCATTACTTTTGTCCTTTACAATTCTTGACCCACGGATTTCTGCCTCTTTTACGTCCACAAACAGTAGAGCACGCAGTGCTTATATTATATATCCTTATATTAAATATATTTTATATATTAAATATATTAAATATATATTAAATATATATATCCTTATATTTATATCCTTATATTAAAAATAGAAGGATGTTAAATGAAACGGTCCATGAAGGGGCATGACGTTTCGGGTCTCATCTCAATCTATCCTTTTAATTCTGCTATAATTTTTATCATGAACGTAAAATAAGACACAAATGAGGTATAAACTATTCTGCTTGTTGTTAGGGGGTGGAGATGCTGGGGGAAGGGGGGGTGGCTAATGGGATCAGGGTGGAGGTAGAGCCACAGCCCAGCACTGCGTCACCAGGGCAAACGCCTTCAATGCAGCTAACTTTGCTACAGACGGGGGAAGGGGATGTTTTAGAGGCATTTACGTTCTTGCATCTTTATCAGCCCAAGAATGAGGCCTGCCTTCCCCTCTAGGCAAATGCTTAGCCAATGGCACCCAATACACAATGGGCCCAACTTTCAGAAAATTCAAAATAAATGTGAGATCAGAACCTATAAAAACAACAAAATACAAACCCCTGTTCACACCACAAAAGGGCTAACATTTAAAAAGCATCACTACTTTTTAGAAGAGTGTATCTGTTGTGGGATTTCATTTGCAAGGAACTTTCCTAGTATACTAGTATTTAAAATAAGTAAATTCCTGAAATTTAAAATAGATGAAAATAACAAAATTTAAAACATACTTATTCATCACTGTATTTATGGAATACTGTGTTATACTTACAATGGATGGGGGCGGGGTCATCTTTATAAAAAATCAGTGCCATTACCATTATTTTTTAGTCTAAGGTTAGTTTTATGTGCTATGTAATTATCTCATAATGCTGATATTAAAATGCTAGATGTAAGGAGACATTACAATTTAAATTTGAAAAGGGAAAAAGCCAATCAGTTGTTTAAAAACCATGATGGCCATGGCAGGTGTGGCTCTGCTGGTTGAGTGTCATCCCCTGCACCAAAAGGTCGCTGGTTCAAATCCTAGTGAGAGCACATACCCAGGTTTCAGGTTTGATCCCCAGTCAGGGTATATATATATATGGGAGGCAACTGGTCAATGTCTCTCTTTCACATCAATGTTTCTTTCTCTCTTCCTTTTCTTTCCTCTATCTCTAAAATCAATAAAAATGTATTTTTTTAAAAAAATATTTGATAGATAAGTTGAAGTCAAGCTTAAAAGCAATGGGAACAAAATTTCTGCTCAAACTGTTTTCCCCTTTGTTCCTAAATGTTTAATACTTTAACTTTTTAAACTATTGAAATGCAAAGATTTCCACTATATTGCTGAACTGGAAATTGCTGAGATCTTTCTTCAAAATTTTATTTATGAAGGAAAAAAATTTGCATGAACCCTACACTAATTAAAGCTATAGATACATATTTTTTTTCAGGCAATGTTTGAGCCCCAAATTAATAATCTCTGCTTTAGACTGGGAATAACATAGACTCTAGGAAAAGATAAAATATACGGAAGCTGAAAGGCCCATCAACCCCCAAATAGCATCTGTTGTCGTCCCCCCCCCCCCCCCCCCAGGCAACCGGAGTGTCAAGCCAAGAATGCCTTGGCAGGGAATCTGCAGGGTCTAAGCTTTGCACAGGAATGACCTAGAGCGGCGGTCCTCACACAGGCCTGCGGAGGGCTGAGCCTGCTGGGCTGTTGTGAGCAGTGAGGGTTCAATTGTGCAGCTGGACCTCAAGTCTCCTGCCTTCAATCCAAGCAGCTTCATCTGTTTACATACAGGGCTTCTGAGTACAATTTCGAAGGAAAGTTTTGGATGCTACAAAATATGACCTAGAGGCCGTAAAAGTGCTGAAAAGGTTACCTCTGGGTGGTTTTATTTGTTGGATCATCCGTGGTTGTTTTGCTATTTTTGCTTTCTGCATCTTCTAAGTTTTCGCAAGTGAAAAAGTATTAGTTTTGTAATCAACATGCACACAGTTACATTAAAATAAAAGAATAAGCTTTGCCTACTTCTCCAAATAAAAGTGCTGAAAACAGGCTTTTTGTTGGTATCGTAGCATTTTGAACGTGAGTTGCAGTTTTCAAACACAAAGCACAGCTGTTTTGTCTCTTACTCTGAAGCTGTGAAAAAGGGAAAAGATTTTGAAAGCGGGAACAGGAAAAGGCTTGAGAAAAGTGGCTGTTATTTCTGGGCTAAAGTCTCCCTGGCAACAGTCTTCTCAGAAGCTTTGTCTTCCTGGGTGGACGTCTCAGGGTTTATGAGTGATGATTCCAGAGAATTCATGGGACTCAAAGTCAGCAGAGACCAGAAGACACTGGAGACAAAGCAGAAAGTCAAAAACGGGCCACAGAGGTGTGACAGGCAGACGGAAGGTAGCCAGTGAGGTGTAGATGTCAATACAGCCACACCGTCCACAGAGATATGCAAGAAGACAGGAAGACAGAGGCCACTGGGTCTGCAGCCATGCAGGTTAAGCTGAGGTTCCTGATATGCAAGAGGTCCAAAGACCTCAAGGGCTGTGGCTGAAGAAATGTGCCACTTCAAGAAACAGTTACAGCCCTAGCTGGTTTGGCTCAGTGGATAGAGCGTTGGCCTGGGGACTGAAGGGTCGCAGGTTCGATTCCGGTCAAGGGCATGTACCTTGGTTGCATGCACATCCCCAGTAGGGAGTGTGCAGGAGGCAGCTGATCGATGCTTCTCTCTCATCAATGTTTCTAACTCTCTATCCCTCTCCCTTCCTCTCTGTAAAAAATCAATAAAATATATTTAAAAAGAAACAGTCACAAAGAGCAGAAGGTGAGTTTAGTCAGCAGTTGGCTAGGGCAGGAAAACTGCAGCATTGTAAAAAACGGGTAAGAAGTGACTTAGAGGTGACAAACTCTAAAGCCACCACCATTATCACCAGAATGCAAAGGCCAGTGCAAGCTTAGAACTAAATGTAACAGATAAAAAGAACAGTCATAGCTTTCCAGACTAGATCACAGATGTTTCCAGTCCAATCGGGTAAAACAATGCATAAATGCACGCATGCAATGTAAAAGGTAAGTTAAGAGATTTAAAAAACAAAAACAAGAGACTTGCATCAGAAAAGGTATAAAAACGTACATAATGGAAACTGGATGGAAGCCAGTACAGAGAGAGCCTGAATCTGCTTCACAATTAGCACACATCCGAAGCAATGGTTCTCAAAGTGTGGTTCCCAGCCCAGCAGCACTAGCAGGCCCTGGGAGCTTGCTGGAACTGCGAATTCCCAGGCTCCACCTCAGACCTACTGAATCACCAACAGGGAGGCCCAGGATTCTGTGCCCACCAGGTGATTCTGATACACACTGAAGTGTGAGAACCATTTAGCCAGAGGCATTATGATGTCCAGGAAAATCGACATATCAAACACAGTATGGCAAAGTGAGGAACATCAAAAGAGAATGTCAAATATAACCAATCAAGGAAGTCAATGATGGCTAGAATGCTTACCAATCTCCACCCTAATTCAAGTCACCATTGCTTGTTGCCTGGACAACAATAGTTCTTTGACTATCTCTCCTTGTTTGAACCTCTGCTCCTGGTGTAATGATTAAAAGTCTCCCTTTAAGCCCCTCTGGTGTGGCTCAGTGGTTGAGTGTCAACCCATGAACCAAGAGGTCACCGGTTCAATTCCTGGTCAGGGCACATGCCTGGGTTTTGAGCTCAATCCCCAGTGGAAGGCATGCAGAAGGCAGCCGATCAATGATTCTCATCATTGATGTTTTTATCTCTCTCTCTCTCTCTCCCTTCCTCTCCGAAGTCAAAATCTATTGGGAGGAAGGACCAGATGGGGGAGGAAAGCAGTCACTCATAATCAATTCTAGTTGACATACAAGATAAAGCCATTTGTGATTTCTGTGTTCTAGATCATTGTGATTCGTGCATTTCTCCAGGTTGTCCAAAACCTTTAAAAACATCACTTTTAAGGCAGAATGACTTTGCCATTTCCTAAAGATAATAATTTAAGTAGTTCACAATATTTTACTATTATAAATAGTACAAAGCTATTTTTAAATGATATAATGCTGTAATGAAGAACATAAGTTTTGTCTTTATTTCTAATTTTTTTCCTTAGTATAGGTTCCATCCAATAGGGAGCATAAATGTCAGACCTTTTATATCACAACCTTCCCAATATTCCGTTTTTCATTTTCCTTTATTTCTCAGGCAGCTGCCTGGTGGGAGGGGGGTGCAAGAAGGAGAGAAATAGATTGATGCAATGGGGAGAAGGGGGTGCTTCTTCCTGACTCGCGATGTCACCAGTGGAACACTCTTGACCCTTTTCCCGTCCCCTCGCTCACTCTTCCCTGAGTGGGAGTGGGAGTTTAGCCCCCAAGTTTAAAAAATAAAAACAAATAAATGTGATAGGTAAATAGAACTAGTTTACCACATTCCAAATAAAAATCAGTGAAAAGAGAATAATTTTTATTTGGAATTATAAAAGGTCTGGGTTTTAGCCCAAACTTGCTGATATTGGGTCAGCAAGTTTGGGCTAAAAGCCAGACCTGGTTGGACTTGTCCCATCCTTTCTGAACCCAGCCTGCCCTCAGGAAGCTTCTGCTCTGCTCAGCCCCTCCATGCAGGATGATTCCAGAACAGACACTGACGTGGGGGAGACATTTATGAGAACAGCTTCTAGTCCTAGGGCTCAGCTGGGAAATCCAGTAGTCCACAGTACGGCACGGCCTCCACTATGAGCTTTATTAGCGACATAAGGGGAATGTTGTGGCCCACCTGCCCGACTTCTATTTCTAAGTCAATTCAGACCTTGGGCTGAGAAGATGGGTGCTATTTACTGTACCCCAAACCCTCAATAAGTCGGAATAGCTATAGTCATTTTCATGATATTTCCTAAAATCTAACATATTTTAAATTATCTTTGCGTTTTTATAGAAAGTTGTGCTATGTATAAACTTATTTCGAACCATTTAGCCTCACAACTTTAGCAATTTTGCTACATTTTCATGGGTCATTTTGTTTTGCAAAGTGAAAGGTCTGGGGCCAGCCTGGATGTTGTTTCTTGTTGTTATTTGTTTGTTTGTTTGTTTGTTTAAATTTATCTTTATTGTTGAAAGTATTACAGATACCCCCCTTCTCCCCATTGACCTCCTTCACTGGATGCTGTTTCTTTGTAGCTAGTTTTTACCCTGCATGAATGTTTTAAAAATAATTTTTCATTTTTTAAAATTTTAGGTTATGCATGAATATTATTCTCTTTTCATTTTTTTTTAATTTTATTTTCTTGTTTAAAGTATTACAAATAGTAGTACATATGTCTCCTTCTTTTCCCCATTGTCACTGATTTTTGTTTGGAATGTGGTAAACTAGTTCTATTTACCTATCACATTTATTTGTTTTTATTTTTTAAACTTGGGAAAATTTTCTTTGATCATGGTTTGTAGTCCAGTTGTCTTTTTTTAAAAATCACAGAAGCATCTACTATTGGTGAATTAAACCTCCAATTTCTGTCCTCCATGTCAATCATCTTCTCTCTCATTTTCATCTCTGTCCTCCCTGCATTTTTGAGAATCTTTTCAAGTCCGTCTTCCACATCTCTGACTCAATGTTTACCATGTTAACTCTGCTCCTTACTAATTCTATTTCTGTTCCTGTTTCATATGTGAACATTAAATGTTTCCTGAATAAATAACAAATGAATGGTTACTGTGGGGTTTTAGTTTTCTGTTTGTTCTTTTTCCCCCCTCTCTTGTACTTCTCTTCATTTCATGCCATTGTTTCTTCGTGTCTAGTTTTTTCTGCCACTTTTTTATACCCATTTTATAGAGCCATGTCTTCCTGCATCCTAGAAGCACACCTGGTTCTTATGACAAACCATTTTTCAGAGGTCTGTCCTTCCTCCGAGTCTTCAGTGATGCTTTCCTCCTTTTACTTGGCAACACTTGCCCCCCCAACCCCTGAGACCCATATTTCACACCATCTTCTCATGACAGAATGAGGTGAGCTCCACTAGACCGTGTGTTGCTAATACCTGCAGAGTGTGCATGTTTTCCACCTGGTCCCGCTGCAAGTGGGGTGGATTGGGTCACCTTCTCAGATCTATGTCTGACGTCCATCTGTGATGAGTTGATGCACACAATTTTTGGCTACTTCCCACTTTCTAGCAGGAGTGCACCTCATAGGAATATGCTGGAATGAAATAGAAGCTTGCCCTGCCCCACCGTGTGACTCTCAGATGTCCCGGACACATGGAGTTCATAAAGTGCAGCGGTCCCCATGTGCCGACAATGCTTCCGGAATGCTCCCACCGCAGCGCTTCACTTGTGGGAATCAAACCTCCCAGGATGAAATTCCGTCCTCTCTTACTTCCTGCCCAGTTGTTTCCTGAAAGTGTTTTATTCTGCTGAGCACAGAGAAAAAAAAGAGGTACAGATGGGAACCAGGGACAGCAGTGGCTGCTTCAAGAGAAAGCTCCAACACAGGGGAGGGGATGGCCCATTTTTCCATTTGGTACAGATCTCCCCTTTGTGAAAGACAGACAGATATGGGTCGTCCCATCTTTGCTCTAGTTCAGTGGTTCTCAACCTTCTGGCCCTTTAAATACAGCTCCTCACGTTGTGACCCAACCATAAAATTATTTTAGTTGCTACTTCATAACTGCAATGTTGCTACTGTTATGAATCGTAATGTAAATATCTGATATGCAGGATGGTCTTAGGCGACCCCTGTGAAAGGGTCGTTCGACCGCCAAAGGGGTCGCGACCCACAGGTCGAGAACTGCTGTTCTAGTTGATCACCAGAACAGATCACCATTCATGTTCAAATTAACTTCTTGGGCTTTAGAATTGTGGTAAAATTCTTCCAGATTCTGGCACTGGGTTAACCAGCTGTCAACCAACACTTGGTGACGGGTTTCGAAGTGTAGGCTTCTAGAGTCAGAAGGGCACTCTTTTAGCCACTTCACGCACATTACCTCCTTTCGTCCTCATAAAGTAGGATAAAATGCGGCTAAGAGTTGAAGGAAAAACTGGTAAGTGGTGGCACTGAGATCTGAACCCATGATCCACCCCAGGGTCTGTGTTCTTTTTCTATTCCATGCTGTCTCCTTCCGCATTTCACCCGAGTGAAGCAGGAGGTGGGTGGGCAGGCTCCCATTCATGGGCTGCCCTTTGAGTGGGGAGGTAATGATCGTGACCGAACTCTGGGTGCTCATTATGTGAATGTGTCAAGTGATGAGGATAAGAATGGCCGAGTCACTGGTGAGCCTGGTGATATGGAGGTGCAACCTGAATGAGGAGAGCTCGAGTAGAGTGTTCAGTCGGAATTGTTCCATCTGGCCACTGGCAATGCCTCATTTCTCAGACAACTACTCAGTCAACGGTCCTGTGAGTCACCATCACAGAAAACCAAATGTGACTATGCCACCAGGCACCAAGAACAGCAAGGCATTTGGTGTCTGGGAAGGCTCCAAACTAACACTGCCAAGATCTCTTTCCTTCTGATTTTTCAATCCATGTGTGCTTCTTGGAAAATTTAATCCACATGGGTTGGGATCACTTACACTTAACCCATCAAAATGCAGTTTTATAAGAGCCATTTGATGTCTGCGAAGCCTGATGTGCTTCCTCTTTCTTTCTCTGTAAGTGTAAGGCTCTAAAAGCTCATTCTTTCCCACCCTTATCCTCAATTTCTGAAGCTGGAAGTTATAGTTTGTCAATAAAAATTAAGCCTAGAAACTGAAAACAGGCAACCTCAGGCCTAACCTAGCCTATGAAAAGTGACAAGTTTGAAGGCTGGACAAATAGGTCCTCTCGTTTTCCAGAAACGTGCCCTTGCAGCTGTGGGAAGAAAGCCCGCTATGCTGCAACTTAGCCTCCTCCACAGACAGCCTCCGCCTGGCTGCGGAACACAGATGGATTCCAGACCCTTATTTTTAATTCAAAGAGAGCTCTGCCCACTTTTCTCAGGGTAGCATACTGGCCGCCCAACTTCCTGATTCATTCCAGTGAAATCCGCAGGATACCAAACCAGGATGAGTAAACTCCACATTGTTTCCATCTCACCCCTATGGAAGTGTTTCTCTGGGAAGAGCATCCCAGCCTCTTCAGGGACACCTGAAACAGCCTGAAATAGAAGGGAAATGGTGAGCATTAGCCATAGCACAGTTCTAAGCAGGAAAAGAGTGACTATATTTGTTATTTATTTCATATACTCCATTTCCCTTTTGCTTTGCTTGGTTGGTTGTAATTGCTATATTGCTTTCCAAATTAGGGCTACCATGAAATTACTAGCAGTCCTTCAAAAGCAAACCCAAATCCAGGGTGAATTGTTCCATAGTCTGAGATTCTATTTTAAGTTAAAGGGAATATATTGATAGAAAACACTATGGTGATTTTTCAAGAAATTAAAAATAAAAATGACCATATGATTCAGCAATTCCACTTTGGGGTATATATTGAAAAAAATGTCTTAAAGAGATATTTTGCACCAATGTTCACAGCAGCATTATTCACAAAAATGGTAGAAGCAACCCAAAGTGTCTAATGACAGATAAATGGATAAACAAAATGACACACACACACACACGAATATTATTTAGCTTTAAAAGGAGAAAAACTCTGACACGTCCTCCAACATGGATGAATCTTGAAGACATTATGCTAAATAAAGTCAACCACAAAAAGAACAATGCTGTCTAATTTCACATATATGAGGAACGAAGAATAGAAAAATTCATAGACAGAAAGTAGAATGGTTGTTGTCTGGGGCTGGGAGAAGGAGAATGGGGCATTATTGTTTAATGGGTAGAGAGTCTCAGTTTTGTAAGATGGGAAGAATCCTAGAGATTGATAGTGGTGACAGTTACACAACAATGTGAATGTAATGAATGCCGCTCAACTGTATACTTAAAATGGCTAGAATGGTAAATTTTATATTAAGTCTATTTTACCACAATTAGGGGAAAAAGCAATAAGTTGAACCCAAGTAGGCAAAGGGAGATTTGAGTTTATTTTTGTGACTCGTCAGCATCTGCCTTGGGACGCTTAACCTTGTTTTGTCCTCCACCTTGGAAATCAGTTTTGATCGGATAAGTATACTAACCGTTCCATGGTTTTTTATTGTATCTGCATTTCTATCATCACTGTTTCTTAGCCTTAATATTAATGCAAAACTGGTAAGGCCTTATTGAGAAACTGACCTAGAGAAGTGGTCAGTTGAATAGTTCATTTCTCCCCTCAAAGCTGAGGGATCCTAACACCTTCCAGAATAGAATGATCGAGTGAAGCCAGATTTTAAATTTTATCCCTCAAAACCAAAGAGCAATGATCTCAAAATAATTAAAATCAAGTAAGGATTATAGAAGCACAAACTCATGCTATAATCTTTAAAAAGTGGTAACCAATGAAAGAGAACAATTCAGAAGCTGACTTAGTACTCTTACCTTACCCCTCCAACATAACCCTCTAAAACAGCAGTGGGAAAAAAAGGACTGAAGCAACTCCCCTGAATCAACAAGTTTAGGAGTGAATTGTGCTTTTATTTTACGTGTTATCTTTTAAAATATAGTTACACTCTTGAGTTATGGCAATGACTGATAATCAACTTCTTGATTCCCCTTGACTTGGACTTTGGACCTTCATGCATAACATTTTGAAAGAGGCAAGAATTTAGACCGCCCTGTGGAAATGGAGAGAGATGTCATATAGATGTAGAACATCAGGTCACTCCAGACGAAAGTGATTGCGAAAGAAGAGCCATTGTCCAGTATAGAAATTAAGGGTGGTCTGGAGAACAAATCTAACAATGATTTCGGGAAGAAAATGTGTGAGAATCCATGAGGGGCTCTAGAGACCGCCCTGTGGACGAGAAAGGAAGCAGCCCAAAGAAAATGCGGGAGAAAGGTTTTGATCACAGATTAAATCCTGGGGGACAAGCATGTGGATTGCTACACTCACCTCTTGATTACATGTCTGGAAAGTCAGGGTACAAACCAGAAGGACTTGAAAGTGGATGAGGGGAAAGCTCGTAGTAGAAATAAAAGAATTTGGATCTTTGCCTTGGGAGAGTTCAGGGATGACTGAGGAGAGGATCCCCGAGCCATCCCCTGTCATACAACCAGAATAACACCTAAGTTCTCCCACAGCGAGGTCCTTCTTGAAAACTGTATCCAGAAACCACAGCCTTCATTTGGTGCTTAGCCACTGCCTAACCAAGCAGGAAGCCTGTCCTAAAGTGTACAGAATTCAAACTGTTTGTGGAAGGTGCAAGTTTTGCCAGCACACAATGAGTCAGCCGCCAGCCATCAACCAGAAGTATGAGTGAGAGCAACCACTTTGGACAATATGTTATTTTGGAAGTGAGGATTTCTTTTATAACAGTTGAGCCTGGGAACATGGTGTGCTTTATATAAAGCAGAAAATAAATAAAAGATTTCAAGGAATTCCTCTCCCACATGACCAATTCAAAAACCCAAGCTGACAAACCCAAGTACTAAAAGATTCAATGAGCCTGCATGTAGTCCAACTTTAAAAATACAACACATATGAAACTATTTTAGAAGTTTTTCTTCTAAAAAAAAAAAAGAAAGAAAGAAGGGAAGTCACTGAAATAGAAACAACTGGCCACAGTAATTTGGTTCTTATGAAGTATGTGCACTGCCTCTGATACTTTCCCTAGATATACAGGAAAGTTGTTAAGAGAGTAAATCCTAAGCTTTCTCATCACAAGGAGAACTGTTTTTCTTTTCTTTTTATTGATCTACTAAATGAGATGATGGGTATTAACAAAATTATTGCAGTAATCATTTTACAGTATATGTAAGGCAAACCATCATGCTGTATACCTTAAACTTAAAGTACTGTATGTCAATTATTTCTCAATAAAACTGAAAAAAACAAAACAAAAAGAATGTGTAATAGATAATACATAAAGAAATGAGCATGCCTGTGTTCCAATAAAACTCGACTTACTTACTACATATTTATTACTTTATGTATATATATATGTATGCATTTTACCGGTGGTGAGTGGGCTGGATTTGTTTGGCTCACAAGCTATGTTGCCAACTTCTGGTCTAGAAGAACTGAAGTCTCCAGACTCTAAATTCTGTTCTCTATACTCTGGGCTAAGTTACAAATAAATAAATCAAACATAAAGTCTGGAGTAAGTCTCCATGCTAACTGGATTGTGCTCCCAAACGTGGACTCAAAAGGAAGAAAAACACCATCCTTGAAGCAGAGCCTCACTTTCCTATCCATCGCTACCATCTCCATTGATAGGGGTATGGCATCTTTAAAGCCCTCTGTTCAGTGGCGTAGCTGCCATTAAAAATAGCACATCCCAACTGTAAGTAGCCATGACCTCTCAATGAAGTTGAACAGGGAAAGAGAGAAGAGAATAAAAGGTATTTCTCAGAAACTCTTTTCTAAAGAAGACACTATCAGACATGGTCCTGGGCAGAGTGGTTTTTAAGTCAGTCTTTTGGTCTTAAATACTTCAGAAGAAAGCTGATGTTTCTCATTAATCTTGGGTAATAGATTAACTAACCAATACAAGTTAGTAGAGATGATAATATCTAATATTTAATGCGCCTTTAGTGCGTGTCAGGCATTTTGACACAACATGAAATATCACATCGAATCCTTGCAAAAACACAGTCTCACAGAAAACACCCCTATAAGCCCTAGAGAGAAGGTATGGAGCAGTTGTTTGGGTACTCCGGAAGATAAATGTTAGCAGGAGAATTGAGGAAGAAAACCGGAATTCAAAGCAAACTGGTGATGTGGACCATTTTCTTACTCTCGGGGCCTGAGCTCAGCCCTGGGAACCGGAAGTGGCGTTGGAGACGCCCTTGGATCTGGCTCAGGAGCAGAAAGGGGGACTCCTAACGCTCTGAGAGGTAGAGGTCCCCCTCTACCCATTCATTTTCTTGCACCCTGCAATCCATGGTAGTGGTTGCGGAGACTGCAATTCAACCGGAACCAGAACTATGAGAAAAGGGAGCCTTCCTTTCCGGTTGGTAGAGCTGGGATCCCCAAGAGGGTGGGCGAACCCAGATGCCTGTTGTTTTGTTCTGTTTTCTCTCTTACTCTCTTTCCAACCTTCCACCTCTAGGCTCTGTAGCCAGCAGAGTGGGCAACTAAGACACCGCATTCTGTCCAGAGGACGAAACAAAAAGCTCAGGAAATCGGAACTTACAGGAAACTTGCAGAGAGGAGAAAGTTCTGCAAAGTGAACCCATACAGTTTTTTGTGAACCACTGGGCTCATCCCCTAGTTGTGCTCCCATGAATCTGATCCTAATGGACATACCAAAGACTTTGAGAACTGGACTTATACCCCACTACCCAGGTTGCAGACCAACCACTTGGTGGTGCACATGCAGAAGGTGTGACTATTAAGAATTAGCAGGAGGAAACTTATCCTGGTATGAAACTGCTCTGTATCCTGATTGTGGTGATGATAACGAATCTATGCAGGTATGAAAATCAATAACTGTACACCAAAAAATACCTAATTTGGTATGATAATTTTAAAAATAGAATTCACAGCCCTGGCGGATGGCTCAGTTGGTTGAGTATCCTCTGACACACCAAAAGGTTGCTGCTTCAATTCCCATCAGGGCACATACCTAGGTTGTGGCCGGTTGGGGCTAAACAGGAGGCCACCAATCGATCTTTCTATCTCTCTCTCTCCATTCCTCTCTCTCAAAAAAATCAATAAAAACATATCCTTGGGCGAGGATTAAAAAAAATAGAATTAATAACAACAAAATCACAGTGAGATAGTGTATCTATCACATTTCTCAGATGCAAGTATCAGAACTGACTCCAGCTAACTTACCATATTTTGCCGTGTATAGGACGCTGTTTTTTTCTGAAATCCTTAGACTGAAAATCAAGGGGTGTCTTATATACGGAAGTCAGCCAAGGAGGGAGCCAGGAGGGTGCATAGCTGCCCATACCTTGTCAATCAGGCTTCCTCCAATCACGAGCCTTATTATTACTGACGCCAGCTGATGCTGTAATTGGAGGTGGAGGTGGAGAGTGTGTAGATGCAACAGGAACCAGAGCATTCTGAGTCCATAAAGATGTCAAAAAATAAAAAGATAAATACAGGTAAGTGATTGTCTTACTCTGAAAAATTCAAACTGAATGTAATCAGCTATGCAAAAGAGCATGGAAATAGAGCTGCAGAGAGACAATTTGGACCTCCTCCCACTGAATATATGATCAGATAGTAGAGAAAACAGGAAGAACAACTCCTCAAGATACCAAAAAAGAAGAAGGCCTTAAGAGGAAAACCAGCAAAATATTTAAAATACTGATTTCTTAATTTTGGGTTGGAAAAGTGGGGGGCATCTTATACACGGGGGCGTGTTATACATGGAAAAATACGGTAGGCAGAAAAGGTTTTTTCGAAGACTATTGGTTGGCTCACAGAACTGACAAGAAAGGCAAAGAACTAAGACTGGGAAGGGGATGCTATAGAAACATCTGGCCAGCATTGGGCACTCAGTCCCACCACAGTCACTCCTGCCTAGCTGCCCTTTTGGCTTCCAAACAGATTCCTACAATGGGCAGAGGGACAACTATAAACAAGAGGGGCACCCAGAAGTCAGGTGGCAATAATCTATATTAATAAAGAGCTAATGTGCTAATGGTAGATGCGCCATAACGGTATCGACCAGGTCATTAGCATATTAGCCGGGTCGTTGCTCTGGAGACAGTGGGGGGAAGTGGGGAGGCACCAGGAGGAGGCGGGACCATCCCGAGCAGGGGAGGGCAGGGGTGAGAGCCCATAGCGCCCCCTCACCAGTCCTTCGCCATCCACTGCTGGCACTCTGAGTGCCCCTCGGCCCACCTGCCAGGGGAAGGAGCACTGCGCAGCAGGCGGGAGGCTTCCACACTCTCCTCTGGTGCCATGACCGGCGGAGCTACCGCATTGCTCCGGAGACTGGCCAGAAGCGGGCAGGCACCCAGAGAAGGCGGGACCAGCCCGAGGCGACTAGAGGGACTGAGGGCGGGGCTCGAAGTGGCCAGAGAAAGCCAGAGAGTTTGGGGGCTGGGCCAGGCGTGCTGGAGCTCTGTGTGGACAGGTTTGGGTGTCAAGGCAGGGCTGCAGGTGGGTGGGCCGCACCTCGGGATTTCGAGTTGCATGCTGGGCTCCTAGTAAGTAAATAAAATGCTATTATTGGCCCCTCCTAGAGATGAGGAAACTGAGGTGTGCAGACTTTCTATAACTTCCCTGAGGTCACAGTTTTGCCAGGACTGGAAACTTGTGCTCCTAACCACTACAATGAAGGCTGAACTATCTGCAGCCCCAGAAGACCTTTGTGGAAACCAGGGTGCCTGTCTAAAAACAGAGAGAAGTAATTTGAAGCAGAAACTCCAACTTCCTCCTGGCTCTGCAATGCAAGGGAATGTTACCCCAGCTGTTTGTTTTCTTCTTTAACAGTTTGTTTTGTCTTTAAAATATAAACACTGAAATTTTTTTAGTGTATGCACTGCCTCTGATATATTTCCAGAGAGCAGTAGCATCCACATTTTTTTTATCACATACCCATAAGCAAACATTTTTTAGCATTATTCCTAAAATATGTTTATTTGTGTTATATAGTGTGTGCACTATAAGTAACATTTAAAAAAAGGAAAATGGATGAAATAATATTTTAAAACATTTATTCAAACAGTACAAAATCATTTTTTACTTCATTGAGAAGTTACTAATGTGAGCAATGTTACTAAATATGCTTCAAATATCTGATCTTAAATTGAGCTTTTATACTTGATTTTAGAGCTTTACTTAGAAAAAAGTCATAGAAATATATAAATCCAAATTAAAGAAGTGAATCATTGGCTGTTTTTCAAACTGTGGTGCTTACTATTTAAACCTCATCTAGCAATTATATAAGAGTTTCTTTGTGAGGGGGGTGAGGGGAAGAATCTGGTCAGTAAATTTCCATTTCTGTTGCTGTTGAGCAAACAATTGGAAGATGTTGCTTTTTTTTTTTTTTTCAACAAATGGCTTCAAGATTCACTGAAATTTTTTAACTAAAAATTTTAAATGGGTTAGGAAACCATGATTCATAGTTTTTAACTGCTGTTCAAATGAGAGATTTGGTAAGTGCCAACCTGCTATCATTTGCAACAAAATCTTGAGACAATGGAAATGTTTTTCAAACATTCCTTTTAAAAATTCTCCATAGCACAAATTTATTTAGAAAAGTGGTTCCTTGCTTGCTGTTAAACATCACCTTTACTTTGAAGGAATAGATTGAGAATGTTCTTTTTTAAAATTTTTAATTTAAGAAAACCTGCCAGGGAGCATAAAACTATAACATGGCATCAGAGAGAATATCAGCAAATTTGGTACACTTTATCTTTCACAATACGAATTTCTTATTTCATCTTTTCCTTTCAGTGGAATTCTGCTTCCAGTTTAGGTTGTTTCAAAAGTACTTTCTCATTTAAAACAACTAGAAATATTAGACAAGGAAAAAATTTTAAAGCTGTTTGCAGGTATTCGAGGTGGTGAGGAATTATGGATGAAGACCCAAGAGAGAGATGAACCCAGAGAGGCAAGCCCAGCATTTAGAGTCTGGGCGCATGAGGGAGGCAACCAATCGATGTGTCTCACATCAATGTTTCTCTCTCTGTGTCTCTCCCTCTCCCTCCCACTCTCTCTAAATATCAATGGAAAAATATCCTTGGGTGAGGATTAACAACAAATAAATAAGTAAATAAGTTATGGGTGAAAGGCGAAAACAAACTTTCAACAGGTTCACAAGACTAGGGGAAACAAAAATCAGAGGAGGAGCCCTGGTCAATATTTCAGGGGCTAAACTGAGAAGTTAACTAGAAACAAAATCATCTCTCTCAAGGACTGAAGCTTAACTTCAAAGCATGTCAATCCCTGTTTGAATTAAGATGATCTGCAATTGATAAAAGTAAATTTTCTTGGTGGAAGATACTAGTAATCCAGAGCTTTAGGATATTCCTCAATGTCAAGATCTTAATAACTTTAAAAAACCATATATACAAGAAAAGAAAGCATAATTGAAAATTAAGAGAAAAAATACACAATAGATATAAATGCACAAGGGATCCAAATGATGAGGTTACCAGATAGTACCTTAAAATATATGTGATTAATATGTTCAAGTAATTAAAAGACAAGTCTGAAAATGTTGGTACAGACTGAACCAGGAAGAAATAAAAAGACAGAAAGTAAAGAAAGAAGATATACAATATGTAATAATTATATTTTAAAAATCTATATTTAGAAAAGAGAGAATTGGGGCAAAAGAAACATTTGAAGACATAATGACTGAAAACCTCCACAACTGATCACAGACATTAAACTACAGATTTAAGTATGTTGACTGTTAAGTAATGAGAAAACTTCTGTGGGGTACAAAAAGTTTTTAAACAGTTGTCTTTGTATAAAATTAACCTCATTTTGTGGCTCTGTAAATTTCTGGCTTTACCTATTTTTGGAGCAATAGCTTGCCTATGAATCCTGTGGAGAATGAATTTCATATATGGTGCTATATTTGTAACTCTAGAATCCTTTATGTATTATTTATTCAGGTCAAAGCAGCCACTCGATTTAGTGGTTGCATGTATAGAAACTTTTTATAAATATTAGTATTTGTTATATTTAAAATATTATTTGTTATTAAATAAAAATGTAGGTTTTTGCATTGAAACATTCTAGAAAATACAATATACTTTTATATATTAGAACTACTTTACTTGTTCATCTAACTCAGATATCAGGAAACTTTTTCTGTAAAGGGCCAGATAATAAATGTTTTGTGCCCTGAGGGCTAATTATAGTTTTTGTCATAACTGCTCAACTCTGCCATTGTAGCATGAAAGTAGCCATAGACAATACATAAACAGATGAGTGGGACTGCGTCCCAGTAACACTGTATTTACAGAAATAAGCAAAGGGCCAGTTTGACTGGATAATAAACCTCCCATTCTATATGTTTTCTTACATTTGTATCTTCATATTATCAGCAATGATTTCTGTCTTCCAACAGTATCTCCAGGATGTAATTTATGTCTTTGTAATGTTGATTTCCATGCCACTTTAAACAATAAAGGTTTCCCAATGACATTTTTAAAAATCTCTTAATAGTAAAGAAAATAGTCTTTTAAACACTTGTTATTGAGTTTAGAGAAAACTGTATATGGTACTGGGTTGACCAATAAATTTAATTAATCATTGCTGGAAAACTGTAGAGATTTGAATTCACATGTGGAGAATCAGTCTTTCTAATCATGATGGCTTCATACCATCACTGGTTAATAACTTTTCCTCCCACTTTTTTATTTGTGGTAAAATGTACATATAAAATTTACCATTTTAATCACTTTTAAGTTTACAGTTCAGTGGTAGTAACTACATTTATAATGTTGTACAGCCACCAACACCGCCCACCTCCATACCTCTTCTCATTTTGTAAAACTGAAACTCTATGTCTATACCCATTAAACAACAACTCCTCATTCTCTTCCTCTCCTCAGCCCCAAGCAACTACAATTCTACTTTCTGGCTCTATGATTTTCAGTACTCCAAGTATCTCAAATAAAAGACAAAGACTAGAATGGAAGCCATGGAGCATCCAGGAATGCCAAGGATTGCTACAACCACCAGAAGCTAAGAGAGGCATGGAACAGATTCTCTCTCAAAGCCTCGTAAAGAGCCAGCCTTGCTGACATCTTAATTTGGGACTTATGGACCCCAGAACTCTGGCAGCAGGAAATAGAAGAAAAACTCAGTGAGGAAGAAATAGCACAAAGAGTGGAAGAATTAGTAGCCAAAAGGGTAGAGGAAGAACTGGAGAAAAGGAAGGATGAAATTGAGCGAGAAGTTCTCTGAAGGGTAGAGGAAGCCAACCAAGCACATCATGGAAAAGCAGTTGCTCAAATAACGCAAGCAACAGAGCCAAGCTGAGCTTACAGCACAAAAAGCCAGAGAGAAGGAAGAATGTGCAATATGTGAGGAGCAGAGTGAATACTGGAAGAAAATAATTGAAAAATTGCAAAAGCAACTGGCTGAAGAACAGTTAAGAATTGTTGAAGAACAAAGCAATATTCATTAGGAAAGGACAAAATTAGAGTAAGAGTGACAACAACAAAATTAGAGTAAGTTGTCAACAACAACAACAAAATAACAAAAAATTATCCTGGGCAAGGGGAAGTCCAGGCCCAACCTGTCCTTCTCATGAAAAACCCAGGATTAAATTGCAAAAATAAAAGGACTCATATTTGCCTTTTTGTGACTGGCTTATTTCACTTAACGTAATGTCCTCAAAGTTCATTCACATTATAACACATGTCAGACTTACCTTCCTTTTCAAGGCTGGATTCCATTGTATGTGTATACCACATTTTGATTTTCCATTCATCTATCAATAGGCACTTGGGTTGCGTCCATGCTTTGGCTATTGTGAATAATGCTGTTATGAATACTGGTGCACATAGTACCTTAAATAACCATACAGGGAGAGGGTCATTATTGAGGATAGTGGATAGAAATTCATATCTCTCATTCTTTGGGCTGACTTCAAGCCTTCATTTTTTGATTCTCATGTGGCTGCTGAGGAGCTTATACTGGCTGCATAGTGCTAGGTCTACCATTCCCTTAATATAAATGTACTGACACTTATAGTTTTATCTTTAAGCTTAAGTTTTTTCGCAGAATCTTTTAAAGCCATTTGTCCATTTTATCATGGTTTATTTATTAAAATTAAATAATATCATCTATTATTCCCCATAACTGAGTATATGCAAATAGCACTTAGTATCCAATCGGAAAGATAAGCCTCTGAAATGGTGAGTTTCTAATATTGCCTCAGGACACCGTTGTTAACATCTGTGTAAGGTGACTGACACACAGACCTAGATGTTTTAGAAAATATTTATAAAACTTAATTTCTTTTTAAATTTTTTAAACATCCTGGAAACAAATGACAAAACAACAATCCAAAATCTATGGGACACAGTGAAAGCCATCCTGAAAGGAAAGTTTATAGCTCTACAGGCCTACCTCAAAAAACAAGAAAAAATGGTAATAAATCATCTAACTCTACAACTTAAAGAATTAGAAAGAGAGCAACAAGAAAAGCCCAGAGTGAGCAGAAGGAAGGAGATAATAAAGATTAGAGCAGAAATAAATAACTTGGAGACCAAAAAAACAATACAAAAGATCAATGAAACCAAGAGCTGGTTCTTTGAAAGGATAAACAAGATTGATGAACCTGTAGCCAGGCTCACCAAGGAGCAAAGAGAGAGGACCCAAATAAACAAAATCAGAAATGAAAGAGCTGAAATAAAAACAGACCCCACATAAATACAAAGGATTGTTAAAAAATACTATGAACAACTCTACTCCCACTAGCCACACAAACTAGACAATCTAGAGCTGTGGTCGGCAAACTGTGGCTCGCTAGCCACATGCGGCTCTGGCCCCTTGGGTGTGGCTCTTCCTAAGCCTTAGGAGTATCCTAATTAAGTTAATAACAATGTACCTACCTATATAGTTTAAGTTTAAAAAATTTTGCTCTCAAAAGAAATTTCAATCGTTGTACTGTTGATATTTGGCTCTGTTGACTAATGAGTTTGCCAACCATTGACCTAGAGGAAATGGACATATTCCTTGAAAAATACAACCTTCCAAAACTCAATCAGGAAGAATCTAAAAATCTCAATAGGCCGATAACTATGGATGAAATTGAAGCAGTCATCAAGAAGCTGCCAGCAAACAAAAGCCCGGGGCCAGACAGCTTCACAGGGAAGTTTTACCAAACATTCAAAGAAGAACTAAAACCTATCCTCCTCAGACTATTCAAAAAAATTCAAGAGGAAGGAACACTTCCAAGCTCATCCTATGAAGCCAGCATTACCCTAAAACCAGTTAAAGACAACACAATGAAAGAGAATTACAGCCCAATATCCCTCATGAACATACATGCCAAAATCCTCAACAAAATTCTAGCAAGTTGGATCCAGCATTACATCAGAAAGATCATACACCATGACCAAGTAGGATTTATCCCTGGGATGCAAGAATGGTACAATATCTGCAAATCAATAAACGTGATACATCACATAAACAAATTGAGAGATAAAAGTCACATAGTCATATTAATTGATGCAGAAAAAGCATTTGACAAAATCTAACACCCTTTCTTGATAAAAACCCTCAGCAAAATGGGAATAGAGGGATCATACCTCAACATAATAAAAGCCTTATATGACAAAACCTACAGCCAATATCATACTCAATGGGAAAAAACTAAAACCATTTCACCTAAGAACAGGAACAAGACAGGGATGCCCACTTTCACCACTCCTGTTCAACAAAGGAGGCAAGAAAATACAATGGAGTCAAGACAGTCTCTTCAATAAATGGTGTTGGGAAAATTGGACAGATACATGCAAAAAAAATGAAACTAGACCACCAACTTACACCACACACACACAAAAAAAACCTCAAAATGGATAAAGGACTTAAACGTAAGACGGGAAACCATAAAAATATTAGAGGAATCCACAAACAGCAAAATCTCAGACATATACCGAAGCAATATCTTCACAAATACAGATCCTTAGGGCAATGGAAACTAAAGAGAAAATAAACAAATGGGACTACATCAAAATGAAAAGCTTCTGCACAGCAAAAGAAACCATCAACAAAACAACAAGAAAGCCCACTGTATGGGAGAACATATCTGCCAATGTTATCACCGAGAAGGGTTTAATCTACAACATTTACAGGGAACTCATACAACTTAACAAAAGGAAGATAAACAACCCAATCAAAAAATGGGCAATGGACCTAAATAGATACTTTTTGAAAGAGGACATAAGGAAGGCCAAGAAACATATGAAAACATGCTCAAAATCAGTAATCATCCGAGAGATACAAATCCAAATGACAACGAGGAACCATCTCACACCTGTCAAAATGGCTATCATCAATAAATCAACAAATGACAAGTGCTGGTGAGGATGCAGAGAAAAAGGAACCCTAATGCACTGCTGGTGGGAATGCCGACTGGTGCAGCCACTGTGGAGAACAGTATGGAGTTTCCTCAAAACACTAAAAATGGAACTCCCATTTGACCCAGTGATCCCACTTCTAGGAATATATCCCAAGAAACTAGAAACACCAATCAGAAAGGATATATGCACTGCTATGTTCATAACAGCACAATTTACCACAGCTAAGATTTGGAAACAGCCTAAGTGTCCATCAGCAGATGAGAAAAACTGTGGTACATCTACACAATGGAATACTACGCTATGGTAAAAAAGAAAGAATTCTTATTATTAGCAACAGTGTGGATGGAACTGGAGAGCATTATGCTAAGCAAAATAAGCCAATCAGAGAAAGATAAATATCACATGCTCTCACTCATTTGTGGAATATAATGAACAACATAAACTGATGAACAAAAACAGATCCAGAGACAGAGAAGCATCGATCAGGCCGTCAAACCTCAGAAGGAAGGTAAGGGAGGATGGGGGTACGGGGGAGAGATCAATCAAAGGACTTGTATGCATGCATATAAGCCTAACCAATGGACACAGACACCAGGGGGGTGAGGGCATGAGTGGGGGGTGGGGGGACAATGGGGGATTAGGACACATATGTAATACCTTAATCAATAAAGAAAAAAATATGATTATATGGTTAATGCCTTCATGGTGTTCCAGTGTAGCCAGGAAACTGAAAAAAAATTTTTTTTTTAAATAAAAGTAAAAAGACATAGAAGTTCTATTATTTTATTCCCATACCCCAGTGAATCATTACTTATTACTTGAGTGATTTACCCCTATTCTAACTATGGCTCTAAACATTAAAGAACATCTGAGACTACAGTGTCCTGTTATTTAAGAACTAGAGGCCTAGTGCACGAAATTCTTGCACTCAGCAGGGGATCCCTCAGCTCAGCCTGCACCCTCTTGTAGTCCGGGAGCCTCCAAGGGATATCCGACTGCCAGCTTAGGGTAGCAGGCCTAAGCCGGCAGTTGGACATCCTTAGCGCTGCCACGGAGGCAGGAGAGGCTCCCACTACCACCGCTGTGCTCACTAGCTGTGAGCCTGGCTTCTGGCTGAGCGGCGTTTCCCCTGCATTGAGCATCTGCCCCCTGGTGGTAAGTGTGTGTCATAGCGGCCGGTTGTTCCACCATTTGGTTGATTTGCATATTAGCCTTTTATTATATAGGACTTGAGGCCTGGTGCATGAAATCATGTGCAGAAAACAGTCCCTAGGCCTGGCCTGTGATCAAGGGCCTTTTTTCCCCAACTTTCCGCAGCCAAGCCTGCCCCTCTTCTTCCCCCCCCCCCCACTGCAACCCATCCCCAGTTCTCCATTCACCATTGGGTGATTGGTGCCTGACGGCCGGGAGAAGGGACCGAGAGGTGGTCAGTGCACCTCATAGTGACTGGTCCAGCAGTCGTTCTGGTCGTTCTGCTGTTAGGGTCAATTTGCATATTACCTTTTATTATATAGGATAGAGGCCTGGTGTACGGGTGGGGGCCAGCTGGCCTCTCCTGAAGGAAGTCCCAGATTGGGGTGGGAGGACCTCACTGGGGGCCAGGGTGGGCCAGGGTGAGGAGCCGTGGGGTTTGCAGGCCGGTCACACCCCTGATCGGGGTGGGGGGTCCCCGCTGGGGGGTGGGGCCAGCCTGGGCTTGGGGCCGCAGAGGGTTTGCAGGCCAGCCATGCCCCTGATCGGGGTGGGGGTCCCCCCTGGGGGGTGAGGCTGGCCTGGGTGAGGGGCCGTGGGTGGTTTGCAGGCCGGCCACGCCCCCAGCTTTGTCAGGAAGGATGTCTGGAATGACATCTGAAAGACAGCTGGTCTATTTGGTCTATTTAGCATATTACTCTTTTATTAGTACTCTTTTTCTCATCTGAGAATTCCAAAACATTTAACTATGTTCCCACAGCTGTATAAGTAGTAGCTCTTGGCCTTTTTGAGTATGGACTCTGAGAGGTGTTAAATCACCACAGAGATGTGATCAGTAATATCCAGGTTGTGGGAAACTACAGAACAAATGACCTCGTTTATGAAGAGAGACTTAAGATACATACTCACTAATCACAACATTTACACCTTATTTGGGTCTTGATTAAAACAAGCAAACTGACCGTGGCCGGTTTTGCTCAGCAGTTAAAGCATTGGCCTGTGGACCAAAGGGGCCTGGGTTTGATTCCCAGTCAAGGACACTTACCTCGATTGTGGGTTCAATCCCCAGCCCTTTTGGGGCGTGTGCAGGAGGCAACCGATGGATGAGTCGATGTTTTTCTCTCTCCCCCTCTTCCCTCCTTTCCACTCTGTCTGAAAATCAATGGGAAAAATATTCTCAGGTGAGGACTGAAACAAACAACAAACAAATAACAAGCAAACTGTAAAAAAAAGTATGAGACAAACAAGGAGATATGAACACCAACTTGGGTATAAGTTGATATTAGGAATTACTACTAACTACTTGTAACTGTTTTTTAATTGAATTTATTGGGGTGACTTGTTTAACAAAATTATAGAGGTTTCAGGTGTATTGGTAACTGCTTATGATAATGAATAATATTCTTATATTTTTATAGTAATCCTTATCACTTAAAGATACATACTGAAATATTTATGGGTGAAATGATATAGATTAAATGCAATCCCTTTAGAATTTTCTTTAGAGTATTTTAGGTGGGAAAGAAAGCTAAGGTATGTATGAATAAGATTAGCTATGAGCTGATAATTGTTTAAGATGGGTGCTTTATCTGTTTCTTCTTATTCGATCTTCTTATTCGGTCTATTTTTCTACAAGGATGGACAGAAGCCCCGACCTGGTCCCTTCTTGCCAAGCCATCTGCTTTAAAGGCAGTGTTGTCAGCAGAGAGAAACTTAAAAAAAAAAA
>NW_005871086.1:7347985-7372169 GCF_000147115.1 Myotis lucifugus | reverse complement strand
TTTGTTGTCGTGAGTGAACGCGGTTGAAGAGCGATAGTACATACCCAAATGAGCGTAGAGAGACACCACAGGCACTTACTGAGATGCTTTGTTTCGCGTCTGCTCTGGGTTAGTATGCTGAGACTTGGCAAAACTTCGAACATTTTCAAGGGCTGATGGGCTGCGTACTCAGGCTTCCTCTATTTTACAGGGTGCCCAGTTTAGAGAAAGATGCAAATCCAAAAAATGATAAAAAGGTCTGTCCCGTTAATGGTACGGTCATCTGGTGCATGCTCCAGGATCCATGCCATGTCAGGACCAGAGTGGGGGGCTTAGTCTGAGCAGGTTGTTTTTAAACCTAGCTTTTAATATGCATCCAGGGGACTTTTTTCGAATGCCCTGCTTTTGGGCATTCATCCTCCAAGAAAGTCTGTTTCTAAGTTCATACTGCTGTGCCTTCACTCCATAACAAAGAAACAGAATTTCCGGAGGATGAGGCCCAGAAATCAGGATTTTAAAAAGATTCCCAGGTGATTCTAATGTGCAGCCAAGGTTGAGAACCACTGCCTCAGAGGGATCATCCTTTTGCTGTCCATAGTGGGACATCATCCTTTAAAATTTTTCATAAAGGTGACTATCACCGGGCTGGCATTCAAGAGCTGGTAGACAACCTCTTCTCTAATTTGGAGACCTGCAATGGAGGCAGCTGTAGAAGCCAGCTGAGACCCCAGGAGAGCGAACAGTATCTGCCGCATTTCTCCAAGCAGCAGAGCAGAAGGGGACCTGGTTCACACAAGCTCGTGGCCACTAGGAGGTGCATTACACCCACTGTAGCCTCAGTGGTAGGCGGGGCTAAAAGGCATTCCCAGTTCCAGTAAGTGCTTTGGATGAGATTCAAAGCATCCACCTTGCAATTATACTCAAGCCTGCCCGCCCCTAAGGTGGAGATGGCCTAGGGCCCTAGGGAAACACAGGCTAACACATGCACGCAATACCACCCTGCCCCAAAGCACTCATAAATTCTTGATAACCCCCGGATGCTGGCTAATATCTCACAGGTGGCTATCCACTGACTCGAGCCAGCTGTGTGAACCTGTATATTCCCCACCTAAACCGATGCTTATTAGGTAACTGAACATTAGCAGCCAGGCTTTCAATAGGTGCATTTCAAACTGTGATTGGCTTTGCCCCAGGTTGCTATTATTTCAGATGTATTGAAATCGCAGGTGTCAGTGATTGCACGTCAGCCTCATCACAGCGCAGCACACTCAGCATCATTCTCCAAGGCTTGGCTTGCACCGAAGCTCGGCTGCACGGCCTCCCACACATTCCCAGGCCGCGTGTGTACAGACAGCAGAGAATGCGGTTCTCAGACTTGCTGCCTGGGGAGCCTGACTTCTCGGTTTCCTCCCTGGTGATTTCCCGACTTGGCTTCTGCAGGAAGCAGATCTGCTTTTCTCCCAGAGGAGGCCAAATGTCATAATAGAGGAAAAGGCTGCTAGCAACAAAGGGGCCCTGAATCAGAGCAGGGGAAAGGTTGGACCTAAGATCCTGAACAGATCATTTTACAGGAATGGAGAGAGAATAATGAAGGTTTTTCTAAAGCTGATTCATTCGCTCCAGACAGTTCTTGTCCCGGTGTCTCTGCATTCCTTCCTGGGTTCCGTCCCCCGCCCCCGTACATCCCCTTCATTGCTAGTTCTGGAAATCAGTGAGTGATAGGTTAGCATGGTGCTCATCCCAGGGTGTCACCTAGCAACATGATGTTCATAAATAGCCACAATCATCTCTTCTCCAAAAATGGCTAAAACTTCTTTTAAAGACATCAGGAAAAAAGCTTAGCAATCTCAGCGCGAGTGTGAAATATTCCCATGTCTATTCCCAGCCTTCCTCTTCCCCTCTCAGTGTGACCTCCCAGCATGTTTATTGTTTATACTCTGCCTTTTTAAAAATGCACATTTCCTTCTACAGGGTCACATCACAGCTGTTCCTGTAGAATCTCCCAGTAGTTTTGTGAACTTCGTTCAGCTCAAAAACAACTCAAAAGCCAAAAACATTCCTACTTAATTCTCATCCCTTGCACTTTAGAAGAACTCAAGCTGAAAGTCCTAGAATACTAAGGCGGAGACAGAATCACTAGGTAAGTTAAGACCGTACTAATCCGATAAAAGTCTTAGGCTGTTGCTAAGAGTTCAAATATGCAAGAACAAAAAAGGTGGCTTTAACTAGACCTATATCTAGTAAACCTTAATTAACTCATAGATCCAACACACCCATTTTGGGCATCTATTGTATTTCAAATATGGTGTAGGTAATGATACAATGATGAACAAGGTTATGCCACTGAAGGGCTCATCGCGCAGTGAGAAATGTTAGGAAAATCTCATTGCAAGTGGACTAAACAGCATTTAATTCCGTAGTTGTTACAGATGGGGAGTCACAGATGAATGGCCTTCATGAAAAAGCCATGAAGACCCAGCAAAATGTCAACATTTTATAATATAATCAGGCCTTACGTTCTTTGATCTGAAGGGCACCTGACCGTAACTCCTCAATGCGGCCACTGTTGTTGCTTGTGTCCACAGGTAAGAAATCTTTAAACCAAGTGATTTCTGGGCCCGGATTCCCACTGGCTGCACAAAGAACATGCTGGTGCCATGTGCTTGGTATAAACAGGAGTCCTTTTCGGGCCATGTTAAAGCTGCAGCACAGAAAGGTGACCAGCTCTAGGCCTAAAGGGGCAAAGGGAGGAAGGGTGGTCTTACCGGAAGCCAGCGAGAATAGCTGTGGCCATGGGAAGGGCTGACCTCAGCAGAGGGAAATGTCTAAGCCACAGTAAAGAGACAAAGAGGAAGACAAGGGGACACATACCCTGACCTCACTCTCCTCCTGACTTTCCACCTACGGCCAATTTTTCCAACTGGGCAAATCCAACTGGAGGCCAGAGACAAGGCAGCCTGGTGATGTAGCACATCACGGCCCGCCTCACAGGGCACAGGGCAGGGGTGGGAATCGGGGGCAGGAGGAGAGTGGATCCACAGGGGAAAACAGAAAATACCCAGCACCTCATCCACATGGAGACTTTAAGAAGGCTTTTCTGATTGTGCAAGTCTGGGAGTCAAGGGAGAGGTCAAAATCAGAGATATAAATTTGGGAGCTCCTCAGTTAATAGATGGTAATTAAAGCCATGTTTCCGGATGAGATCACTCAGGGATGATAAAAGGGCTGAGGCCTGGGGCGCAACTTAGCCTGTTCGCAGAGGAGGAGCCAGCAGAGGGGCCTGAAGAGGAACTACCCCAGAGCTTAAGGAAAACCAGAACGTAGTATCCCCAGAACTCAAAGAAGAACATTTCCAGAAAGAAGGAGGGGTTGGCCTGTCCTGAAAGAGGCTGAGAGGTCGAGGAGGAGTGTCTTTCTCTTAGACACACTGCATAAGGGGAAGAAATACCACGCACAAAGGAACCAGCCCATTGAACAAGATGCAAGGGCACAACAAACACCACTTTACTCCCTTTCTCACAATTGCCTTCGTAATCCTGTTGAGTGGTTCATTTTGCCTCACCCACACAGATGAAATGTAGGCAAGGCCCCTGATTTTTTTTTTTTTATCACTCTCAGATAAAATTTCTGTATTACTCATGGCTACCTGAATGTTTTTCCTTTTGGTTTTCAGAAATGGAAGGCTCCTTTGAGCTCAGGGACCAGTGGGTGGATGCCTTCTGTCCGTGCAGGATCTCCAAGCAGACAGACCAACACGCAGAACCAACCCCCGGCAGCAGGGGAAGCAGGCGAGCCTTACCTGATCATCAGCACTCGCCATCGCCCCTCGCGATGTTCACACGAGTTATCTGCAATGCCAAGCATCAGATGATCTTAGTGACCCTCTAGGTGGCTACTCTCACAAGGAAGGCAGATCTGATAACTTGAGGTGTCCTTGCCCAGGGTATTTGTGCCTCAAGGGAGGGGGCAATGCTTAACACTAAGGATTTATTTTTAAAATATTGAGCTCCTCCTCTGCTAGGTGCTAGGGATTCAAATGCTGAACAAGAATAAACACGGTCCCTGGTCTCACAGGAGAGGTGGGTCCAGAAGCAGCTCTGGGTTTCTCGCTTGCAGACTGGTCAGGTGTGATGACAATCACTGATTCCTGGGCAAGGGAAGGGCAGGAGACCACCGATGATGCGAGGGATGTTCTGTTCTGTACACCATCTCTCACCAGAACCTGCTTTCAGCCTCTTCCTTCCGTTGTAGGCCACCGTTTGTACAAAACAATCACAGATTTTGTTAAGGAGATAGCAGGCTGCCAAATGCCGCGTTTCACTCTTCAATGTGGGCAGGACTTCGCGTAATACGCATCAGCATGTCCACATCTGGCATTTCATGAAGCGTGTTCCCATCCGGCACTCTATTTTATCCTCACCAACATCTCATCAGTCCCCCACTCGCCCTTATTTAAAGATCGGCGTGTTCACAATCTTGATCGAATTGTGGTGTGTATTTCTGGGCACATCATCAAAAGCCTGCAGCTGCTAAATCCATTATGAAATCTTAGAATCTCAGAGGTTTAAGGGAACATTAGCTCTCAGTTACTTCCAAACCATTCATTTCTCGGAGGCCCAACGAGCTAGCTAGAGGCAGAGCCAGGATTACAGTCAAATAAAACAAGTACATATCCAATTAATACTCCCAATCTCTGATAGTTCCTATATTACTTTCACAGAGGGTTTTTAAAGAGCTGCATGAAAAATTAAGATGTGCCTAAGCTTGTCCCCATCATACTAACATGACAACCCAGTTCTGCTGACGAGCGGTCCTCATCAATCCGCAAGTGGCTCGGGGCTCCACGCAACGTGCCGTGCGCACTAGTGGACAGAAGAGGCCCACCAGTCCCTGCCCCTGGGACTCGGACAGAGACCCCTAGAAAGCAAGGAGGGAAATCAGGACTGTCCGCTCTGGCACGGACCCTGGGCAGTTCTCTGAAGGTGCGCTAGGGTGTTGTAAATTGGGTGGTTGCCTGGAACTCACTGGTTAGGGAATTTGAGGACAAATTGCTAAAGGGAGAGGAGGAAATTGATGGGTGGTGTGGTGATACTAAAATAAACGAACACAGCAAGCTTTATAAATATCACATCAACCCCCAAACTCCTAAGACCACAACAGTCTTCGGAATTTTTTTTATTCCTTTACTCTTCAAACTTGCCCTTGATGTTTATTTGAATCCGACTTGTTCTGCAGAAAAATGATGGAGAAATGAGAATTCCAAAGAGAGAATTTGCCTCAAACTTAAAGCCTATCCCTCCCCCTCAGGACTCCGTCTGCCTCGGGTCACAACTTCAGCAGCACCCCTCAAATGCGCTCCAGTGCAAGGCTTTGTCCTAAGGTCTGAGGATTGATGTGACCATGGAAAGTCGCCTTCCCTGTGTGCAAGGGGACTACAGCCTGGCAGGGGCTCAGACTAGTGAACAAGCATCATCACAGACAAGAGTTCATGAGCCTGCGAACAAGTGCTGGAGAAGCTATTAGGAGAGGCTTTGGGGGGACGTTTCATAAAGGAGATGCTTTTCAGTGAGTTTTGGAGACACATATGATTTGATAGGCAGCCAAGGGCAGCGGGTATTGTGTGTGCAAAGGGCACAGAGACATGGAACCACTGGAAAGAGGTTGGCAGGTAGTGGCAGGAGATGGGAGACCAGATGCCACAGGGCTCCCAGGCCATGCTCAAGAACAGAAGCAATCCATCGCAATGTGTTCTCTATATGCTCAGGGTCTTGGCACACAGTAGATGCGCATTTTGCTACAGTCATGCCGAGGAACAAGAAACGTCCAAAGCTCAGTGGCTTGCAACATTAAAAGTTATCTGCCATTGTTACAGCTGAGGTTCAGCGGCTCTGACTCAGGTTCGGCTCTAGGTTGCAGGTGGACTGTGGGCCAACCCTGCATCTTCTCATTCAGGCTGACGGAGCTCCTCTTGGACTACGTGATGGCAGAGTTGAGTAGTTGTGAGTGACCGAGACTGCATGATCCAAAAGTCTAAGTCATTCACTATCTGGGCCTTTACAGGAAAAGTTTCTCTATCGCTGCTCTAGAGCACAGCCGAAGTGATGGTACATATCTCCCCGGCTCGATCATGAAAGGGGATGCAGCTTCTGCCCTGTGGACAATAACACTCAACTTTGAAGCCTTCAGCCCCACCCCAGCAGTCTGAGTGCTCTGGAGTGACCATGTTGTCAGTGCACTAACCAGCTGGCATGGAGAGTCCCAGAGACTCCCTGAGAGAGCATGGCTCCAGCCCCCTAGCCCAGCACCCAAACCTCCACTCCAGTGCATTGCACATTCCCAAGCCAGAACCGAGGAGATAAATACTTGGTTCTGGATTATTCATAGATTGCTGACTTCCTGGATTGATTGTGCAAGCCCCTCCTTTTATTGATGTCCACCTTCTATTGACAGACATCTACCCTGGGAGAGAAATGAGATGAAACTCTCTTTCTTTTCATTGTAAAAAGAATTTGAATTCCTAAGGTGTATTTGTCAACATTAAAAGGGAATTAATTAGAGAAAATATTTTAATATTGCTATTTGCCCTTTCTCTATAATAGAAATGTCAGAGATGAAAGAAAATTAGTAAAATGTATATGAAAATCTTTCTCCTGTCAGAGTCTGGGGTGCGCCGTGGAACCCAGAGTCAAGTCCCTGCCCACCTGCATGCACCTCAAACTCACGCAAGACCCAGGACCAGCCGGCCCCACCCCCATTGGGAGAGATCCAGACCTGGCCGGCTCCACCCTGTCAAGCCCCGCCAGACGGGGGGGGGGGGGGGGAGCGCAGCCTCAGGTCCCCCAGCGCACCCTCAGGTCCCCCAGCCCGGTGCCGTGGCGGGGGGTGCAGCCTCAGGTCCCCTGGTCCGGGGCAGGGGTGCAGCCTCAGGTCCCCGGCCCAGCACCAGGGTGCGGCCTTAGGTCCCCCAGCCTGGTGCTGCGGCGGGGGGCATGGCCTGAGGTCCTCCGGCCTGGGCCGGGGGTAAGCGTTGAGGTTCCCCATTAAGCCCCACCGGGTGGGGGCGCGCAGCCTCACGTCCCTGCTGATTGCTCGTTATGGCTCATTATGGGAACCCCGCCTCTGCTGTGGGTGCAGCCATCTTATGATGGTGTGACAGTTAATTTGCATATTACCTTTTTATTATATAGGATAGGTAGGTAGAACACTGCCATGCCCTTTTCACCACTACAGACAGGCTTTTCCTTGCCCCTTCTCATTCCACTGGTAGCACATTGTGTTGTCATTTTTTTTTTAAGTGGTTGACAAAAATCAAGACGTGAAATTCAAATTTCATTGTCCATATATTAGGTGCTCCTGGAACATAGCTACACTTACAATGTAAAAGCCATTCTTAGCTTGCAGGTTGTATAAGAACTGATGTCAGATCAGACATGGACCATAAGCTAGTTTGCCAATCTTTGCTCCACGGGTAAGATATCCAGGAGGGTGTCTCCAATGGCAATTGTGCAGTAAACCAGATTCAGGGCCAGCAGTGCCCCAGCAACAATGTAACCCATGGCGGAAGGTGGAATCACATGGCCCCGCAAGGAATCGGGCTCCCTCCTCTCTGGTTTCGGGGTGTGTCACCCGAGAACCTCTGCAATTGGAGATTTCATACTTACAAGCGGTATCTGGGCCAAAATTAGATTTAGATGTCATCTACATATGGGTGGCAGCTGAAGCCCCCAAATCAATGAGGTTTCTCCAGCAAGTGTGCAATGAGTGGGAAGCAAAGATATCCTGGGATGGAAAGTTTGGGGCTCCAATATTCAAGGGGTGATTAGAGATGAGGAGTCCATGGAGAAAGGTCAGAGGACCACAGCCCAGCCCTCACCCCGTCCCTACTCAACCTCCCACACCCAGTCACTATTTTCAAAGTTAGAGGCAGAGAGCAAGGCCTATAACACTTTAAAGATAGAGAAACAGCCCAAGAAATTGAACTATATGAATTTGAAAACATTTTTTTTGCACCTTACTGAGAAGGAAAATAAATTTCTCTAGAGGATGCATGTTATTGAAGTCTTTTGTGAGAGAATGAAAGTCACTGAACCCTATTTTCTCCACTCCTTTAGTCCTTCAAAAATGTGTTTAGCCCTAGTCAATTTGGCTCAATGGATAGAGCATCGGCCTGTGGACCAAAGGGTCCTGGGTTTGATTCTGGTTAAGGGCATGTACCTTGGTTGCAGGCTCCTACCCAGGCCTGGGCCCTGGTCAGGGCTTGTGCAAGAGGCAACCAATTGATGTGTTTCTCTCACATCGATGTGCTTTTCCCTCCACCTTCCACTCTCCCTAAAACTCAATGGAAAAATATCCTTGGGTGAGGATTAACAACAACAAAAAAAGTGTTCAGAACTTCTTCAGAGAAGGGCCCCTGACACTGAGTAAATAACTGAAGTAATGAATGTATTTTTATTCACTGTTAGGGAATAGGAAATGGTAGGCTTTAAATAACATGTGGCCAATCATTGGTGGATTCAGCAAATATTTAGTGAACTTCTAAGTTGTGCTACAAATCAAAATGAAGAAGTGCTCTGTGGGGCTGAAGGACAAACATTTGAATAACATTCAGTTCCTGCCCGAGTGAAATTGCACCTTGTACAATTCATAGGTACAAGGAAGGGTTACTCTGGACTGGGACATAACATTTTCTATTGAGCTCCATCCAATGACTGAAATTAGTGGAGGCAGAAGCCCTGATGAAGAAAACTGTAATTTCAAAACCCAATTTGCTTGCTGTGCTGAGAGCCAAGGAGGTTGGCACCTTTAAGAAAACACCTTCCTGAGTGTTTTTGTATTAAGCACGTTAGGTGCTGGGCCGTCTGAAGAACCGATGCTTTCCAGTCCAGTAATGTAACAGGCTATCTCGGAAACCCTCTGTAACTCCGTTTTGCTATTTTAAAGGTTACTTTAGAGTTTATAGTGTAAATATTTACCAGTCTGCCTTCAAGTGATAACATTTCACTTACAGTCTAAGAATCTTATAATTCCATGTCTCCCCTCCCAGCTTTTGTGCTATTGACACAAATTTTATTTCTACACCTGTTTTAAACCACATACTACATTGTTTTTATTTCTGGTTAAACAGTCACGATTCTTTTAAAAAGAACCGAGTATGAGTAAAGCATTTATTTAATCATGTAGTTACTACTTTAGATATTAATACTACTAATAAATAATTTAGCCAGTTAACTGCCATGATATTTTGAATTTAATTAAAAAAAAGGTCTGCCACTTGAGTCTATAGATGCTTATGGAATACAAAGGGTTAATTCTGGTTAAAAACCGTATCATGTATTATTAGGTTTATCTGTATTAAAAATTAAGTGAGTAGAATTTTAAAAAAATTGAGAAAAATCTTAGAAAAGTATCAATTAATATAGAAGAAAATGATTTTTTTAAATGCTAAGGAGAAATTCTCTATCAAGATACACACAGATTAAACCTACACTGTCATGGGAAGTAGAGATTTTAATCAATTGCATATTAAACTACAGACAGTAAAAGATGGGTGCCAGCATTCACTAAGCACAATAGTGTTGTGGTGACCCCCAACCATAAAATTATTTTCGTTGCTACTTCTTAACTGTAATTTTGCTACTGTTATGAATCGTAACGTAAATATCTGATATGCAGGATGTATTTTCAGGGGTCGCGACCCACAGGTTGAGAACAGCTGACTGTCACTGGAAAACTATTACCTGAGTGTCACTGGTGGGTAAGAATAGGTCAGTGAGTATAAGAGAAAATGCAGAATAATGAGATAAAATACAATCACAGGAATTTGAGGGGGTTGGATGGGGAGAGGGAGGAGGATTGGCCAGAGACTTTAAGGAGTACAGGAGGGAGGAAACCCTATAAAGGCAGAATGGCAGCCAGGAAAGAGTGGGAGTCAGAAAGAACAGAGTTTGAATTTCAGTTCCCACACATAAGAATGTAGGTATGTTTCTTAATTTCTGTATGCCCTCAGTTTCCCCATCTGTAAAACAGAAATAATCACACCTACTTCACAACAGTATTGAGGAATTAAATACGGTATGTAAATATGCCCAACATAGGCATATAAATGTTAAGTTCTGATTCTTCATTACCTGTTCACAAAGTACGAGTGAGAAGGAAAGGAACAGAGTGAAATAAATAACTGTCAAGTAAAGAAAGAAAAAGTAATAACAATTGGAAAAGACAAATATTCAATAAACATAAGGTAATAACTCAATTCTAAAAATAAAAGCCCTCAGGGTGGGAGTTGAAGCAGGAAGCTGTCAGAGAAGTGTGGGCAGGAGATAACTGAGGCGTGGACCGTGACCCCTGTGTAGATCTGCAATCGATGAGTCTCTTGATGAGAAAAGACAGTAATTCTTCAAGCAACTTTGCAAATTTTGAACATTTCTTTAAGCAACGTGGCTGGTAGTGAACATTTGGAGGGGGAAATCAAGAGTTCTGTTTTGGCCTTATTACAATTGAAATACAAGGCATCCAAGAGGAGGCCAATTAGATCTAAATGAGGTTACTAGCGGTCTATTTAGGACAGGTAACGAGGACTGGTTGAGATCCCCTCAGAGGGGAGTGTTGCTAGAAAAGAGAATTGATTCCCATACCGAGGAAAGAGGAGAAGGATCTAGCAGAGAGGAGAAACCAGTGGAACAGGAGGAAACCAGGATGGCGTAGTACCAAAGGAGCAAAGAATCCGTCAAAAGCTGCTCGGTGAATGATGTCTAAGAAACGTTCATCAGGTTTAGAAACAGGGAAGTGGTGGGGGAGAGCATTTCAGTAGAAAAGTCAGGACAAAGCTTGAGGCAATAGCAGCCCAACATCTGAAACCAGAATTGGGTTTTCTATTAAAAAAAAAAAAAGCCACTTAGCAGCTAGCCCATGAAATGACCCTCTTCAAACCTTTCAGTAGATTTCTATTATCATTCTCAGAATAAAATCCAAACTCTTTCCCATGACCTCAAGTCCCCACAAGATCTGGCACCTGCTGTCTCTGTGACTTTACCTCATTTCATGAGCTGCCTCACACTGCCCTCCAGTCATACTAGTCTTCTTGCTGTTCCTTAAACCAAGCTTCTTTCTATTCAGAGCCTTTGCACTGCTTGCTCTTCCTTTAACCTGGATTATTTCTTTTCCCACTTGTTTGCATGGTCTTCCTTGACTATATACCTAAAATGGTACCTGCCCAAGCCCTGGCTGGAGGCTCAGTTGGTTGGAGCGTTGTCCCATACACCAAAAGGTTGTGTGTTCCATCCCTGGTCAGCGAATGTCCTGCCCACACTTCTCCAACAGCTTCCTGCTTCCACTCCCTCCCTGAGGCTTTTTCATTAAAAAACAAAAAATGAACAAAAAACACCCCCGCCCTCCCCAAAACAAAACAAAACATAGCCTCAGGTAAGGATTAAAAAAATTATAAAAATATAAATACAATGTCTACCTGTCCAACATCCTTGAAGTAGTCAGCCTTGTCTGGAGCTGTGACCTTCAAGAGGGGAAATCTATACTAGGTAGTCAGTTTTTGATGTTGCTAAGGGAAGAATGACTTGTAAAAAGCAAAGAAAATCTTTTAAATATGGGTTCACTTGCTTATGGAGTTATTGATTTACTTAAAATACTATTAACAGTAAGATTTCAAAGGTTTCCAGTAATGGATTCTTTTCTTTACCCAAGCTCTCAGAAAACCACCACCACAACCACAACAGACAACAAGCTTACCTCATGCAAAAAAGGGAATGGGTTTGAGAAAAGGTGAACATATAAATAGCTTAAAGTTGATCATCTCTATAAGCTTGCACTTTGTAGTTCAAGTTACTCTTAATTCTCTAGGTGGTTCTAGATGTTGGATTAGTCTTTAAAGTCACCATCCCTTGATTCCTCAATCCTACCACAAATCATTTTTGTCTGAACCTGGGGATATTGGACTCTGAAGATCTCAACTTTTTATTACCATTTTGTTGCAGTCTTAAGTTATTTTCACCTTCCAATTCTTTAAAATATAAACCATCTCTTTAAAAACCGACGCCCAAGTGATTCAATGCCAAATCCCCAACGTCAGTAGTGTGAGATGACTTCTCCTAGGATAGTGGCAGTGAGGGCAGACGGGAACATGGACAGATTTGAGGGACACTGGATTAGGAAATAGAACTGCAGAAAATGGAGAATCAATGGTGAAAAGTGAGGAAAAATAGAAATTAGGGATGACAATCAAGCTTCTGGTTTAGACTACTAGAAGGGCAATGGTGCCACCATCTATCAAGACAGAGAAAAGGAAAAAAAGTTTAAAGAATAGAGAAAATCAGCTTGGGGCATATTGAATTTGAGGGGTCTGCAAGAGATGCGCCTCAGGTAGTTGGATGTACAGGTTACATGTGCAGGTTGTTACTATGACCTTGCACTAATATCATAGCCTCCTTGGGCCTGTTTCTACATTTGCAAAATAAGGGTGTTGTATTTATAATCTCAAAGATGTCTCCCAGCCCTAAAACATCAATAAAATCAACTTCTTCAGTAATCTTAAGTCATTTGGGTTGAATTCCTACTTCCTTCTTAAAATTCTGGAGTATATGCCATGTGCATTTTACTTTGGCAATTTAACAAGAACTATTAAACTATCCCAGTGGTCGGCAAACTCATTAGTCAACAAAGCCAAATATCAATAGTACGATTGAAATTTCTTTTGAGAGCCAAATTTTTAAAACTTAAACTATATAGGTAGGTACATTGTTATTAACCTAATTAGGGTACTCCTAAGGCTTAGGAAGAGCCACACTCAAGGGGCCAAAAAGCCGCATGTGGCTCGAGAGCTGCAGTTTGCTGACCACGGAACTATCCCAAAGCTAAGGGATTCATAAAACTTTGTTTTCTCTTAAATTTTAAGATGGCGACACACTGGCTTCCCCTACCGATGAAAAACACAATTAGGCTCGCTGGCTTTTCTCCAGAATACAATAATTTAAAAAAATAATTATAATAAACTGTTGAAATTTCTTCTCCATGAATTCTTCCCCTCCTAGTTTTGGAGAAATGTTTGTATATATTAAAAGCCTAAGCGACCGGTCGACCAGTCACTATGATGCACACTGACAACCAGGGGGCAGACGCTCAGTGCAGGAGCTGCCCCCGGAGGTCAGTGCACTCCCACAGGGGGAGCACTGCTTAGCCAGAAGTGGGGTTCATATCTGGCGAGCGCAGCTGTCCTGGCAGTGCTACCAAGCAGCGGCTGCAGGCACAGTGGGCTGGGATGAATGCTAGCAGCGCTCGGCTGGGGCTCCTCCCTGACCGCCTGCCGCTTTAGGCCCGATCCCGGCATGCCAGCCTGGCCTAAACCAGCAGTCGGACATCCCCCGAGGGGTCCCGATTGCAAGAGGGCGCAGGCCAGGCTGAGGGGAACCCTCCTCCCCTGTGCACGAATCTGTGCACCGGGCCTCTAGTATTCCTATAACTGAGGAAAGGAGGGAAGAAAATATAGAGGGCACAAAAAGAGGTTTATGTTAGTAATATACTTAAGTAATATATTTAAGATCTTCTGTATCCCATTTCAAAAGTAAAAGATATAAATAAATAGCTTGCAATTTTGAAATGCAAAATTAAGAAGCAATGGGGACAAAAGCTACAGAGGTCTCCTTAAGTTTCACTGTCCAGAAAGAATTATTTCAGTATTAGAAATTCTGGAATTCTTTCTGTCCAACCTCTTTCCTAATTGCACACAGCCTGTAGGTTACTACAAATTATTTCCAGGTTAAAATTAAGTTTGGGGGAGGAGGGGACACTAACCTAATCATTCTGACACATGTGCAAATGGAACTTTGGTTCAAAGGCAGGCTTTGTGGGATAACTGATGTACAAGCGGCTGGCCCTTTGAAAACAAACAGGACAGAAGACAGAAGACTCATTTGAGAGCATTTCCCCCCTACTATCTCAAGAGGAAGTACCAATGCTTGGGTGAAAAAGAATCCCTCTGACTCAAAGTCTTTAGCAAAATACCAATTGGGCAAGATGAACAATACCACAAAAAAAAAAAAAAGAAAAAAATATATATATAAAATGTCTTTAGTGCTTTCTATTGGATCAGCATACAACTGATACATATTGAAGCATCATCCCAATTTTATGGATCTCCACGTGCCATATGATGGATAGTGCATAACCTAGTAAGATAGATAAAAAGCGAACCCAGAAATGAAACAAATGTGACTGGAAATTAAGAAAGTATTCCCTTAAAAAATTGCATTTGAACAAAACAATGCTTATTCTATAAAAGTAACCTTTGTAACAAAAGGCAAAATGCACTGTGACTAAAATATGACTTTGGAGTAAGCAAATTTCAAATCCTGGTGCCTCTAAAGAGATTTTCGGAATATTTATTAACCTCTTGAAACCTAAATCTCCTCTTTAGTAAAATGAAGATAATACAATATAGGGTTATTTGAGGATTGAAAGTGATCATTTAAAATACATTAACAAAAATAAAGATTGCTAGACAAAACACCATTTCACCTATGTTTTGCAGTTAGACTTTTATTATGAATTATGTTTTTGAACATCATTTCAAGGGTCTGAAACTGCAAATTTAGAGCAGCTAATTTAAATGAGTTGACTCCAGATCTCATATTACTATCGACTTTTTTCAAAGGACCACTGTGTACATGATACTTAACTGATGACCAAGCAGGAACCCTAGTTTCAATTTCTCTGATGTGAAGACCATCCTACTTACTTGTGGGTATTAACTTGAGGGGAAGACTATAAAGCAAATTTCTGAAAAACCTGTAAATAAGCACATGAGATTACATTTCGTAATTCATGGTTAAAGGTATAAACAGTTAATTTTTGATTTCAAACAAATCCAACTGTATTATAGTAAGCTAATGGTTATTTTGGTGTTGAAATACACTATGATTTTAAGTAATATCCCAATAATTTTTCATTTAGATTATTGGCTATCTTTGTTTATATTACAAGTTAAGCCAAATTTTGAAACTTACTAGGAGACACACAAAAAGAATTGGTAGCCGTCTTGGGTTAAACATGTCTCACCTACCAGTTAAGGTGGTTAATCTAGACTTAGCTGTAACGTATTCCCCAACCAATAAATATAATGTACAGTATTAGGTAACAGACTGTAAAAAATCTGGATACAATCAAGGGTGAATATGTAAGTCATTAAGATGAACTATATTTTAATTCTCAGTTAAAAATATACCTTACAAAATTATTATCAAAAGCTTCCATTTCTACTATTGCTTCCTCCTCTCATAATTATTATTTCTTACGTGAGTTTGTTATCCTCTAGAAGAGTAAGAAAAAGTCTTTTTATATTTCATGATAGGTTTAATCAGGTAATGAAAACAAATTATTTGATATCATCTGATATGTCCAATTACATGGGTATGATGTAACAAAAACAGTTACAAACTTATATATGCATATTTACATTATATACCCAAAACTACCAAGCTAGTCAACTATATCTAAGGAGATACATTATGACATGAGTTAAACAATACTTCAATGCTTATTAGAAAGAATGCAGTCAAGCTTTTAATGGAAGTAATATACAAGTGAGGCACTTCTGAGGTCAAGAATAGAAAGCAAATGACACTACATACTGGTAATGTTCACAAAAATCTATGTGTATCTTTAATACATAAGATTTTCGACTAGATTATTTTTGAAAATTTTCAAAACTAGCAACTTATGCAATTTACGGAGCTTCCAGAAACAATGGCTAACATCAGTGAATCAAAGCATATGAAAGGTTTATAACCACCTGGCTGCTAGCAAACAGTACCTTAATACCTTAAAGCCCTTGTTTTTGGTTTATATAAATCACTCCAGGTTGTGATTTCTTTTTTGTTTTGATTTCCTGCAAAATATCTCATGGTGGTTTACAGACCAAAAAATGTTTAAGTACACAACAATGCAAGTTTCCAGTAATTTCTCTTATACTTAGAAATGTAATTCTGGAGGTCAAATTAAGAACAAGATATTTAGTGAAGAATCTGTTTTTCAGGTAACTAAGGTTTCAAAGTTTTTAGAAAAATGTTACACTTGCTTAATGCATCTTTGGGCTAAAATTAAAAACCCACTCTTAAATACATAGTCTAAAGTGTAATCACAAGACTAAAAACAAATTTCAATATAAGAAACACCCTTCAGATTCTTTAAATATAGAGGAAAATACTTTTCTGTATTTGGGAGACTTGTATGGATATTAAGAAACATCTTTGTGGTGTTCAATTAAATGGGGGTTGGAGTTGAGGATGGGGAAGAAAAATAAAAGAAAAAGCAAGACTTACCTAAGATATCAGATGGCACTATAACAAGAATTAAAAGTGCATTTGTATTACTTCAAAAGTTCATATTAGGCACTGCTGAATAACCAATGAAAATAGGTAATTTCAAGTTTTCCCCTGCCCCAGCATCCCAGAGACATAAACACATACTCCCTCTAAAGTTGTCTTAATGTAATTGATGTTTATTTTTTTTAAAAATTCTCCCTGACTAGCAATGGGAGGAAAAATAAGAATACCATTTGGTAATGGCTTTAGAAAGTTAAAAGAATTGGTTCTATAAATGCTTCGGCACATCCATTAATTAAAATTGATTGCCAGTTCCAAATATCAATAAAATATTTTAATTCAGGATATATGAGGAAAAAGTGCTTAAAATCTTTCAGCAACCAACAAGACACATTAGGTAAAATATTCCTTTTATAGTCTGAGATATAGATCTTACTCCTGCTTTCTCCGCTTGGCCGTGACCACCACTCAAATAGCCCTTTACAGGTAATAGTGACGAACCCTGTCAGACCCCAATTGCTACCTCACGGTTCTGGCCTATAAATCATCCAGTAGGTGGTGCTGAAGTTCCACACCTCATTATTTCTTCAGAAACCTAGAGATTCCCTCACTAGCCCCCCACCTTCAAGGCAGGAGAAAAATCATTTCCGAATTATCAGGTCTGAACACAACACACCATCAGACCAAAGTCTTTCTTGTCATGCCATCTAGATGATTTCATTTTCCATATTTACTATTACATAAGCAGTTCTGTTTAGCCATTTGCTTAAACTACCAGATTAAAAACAGAGAAAGGTTTTAGAAAAGCCAGCTGGCAGTGCAGTGCCAAATCTGTATGCAGAACGAGAAAATGTCCCTGAACATACCTATACACGTTAGAGCAAGAAATTTAAACCACCCTTTATTTTTCACATACGAATTCTAATTTACTCAAGAGAAACTTTCCACATAGGGATTCAGATAACATGTTACTAGTTTTCTAGACCAATTTAGAAACTGGGTGTGTTAACTATAAAGATCCAAGGTGAAATAAAACCATTTTATCACCATCGTTTTTAATGAAGAAACTTGTTTAAAATTGTAAAGGAAAAAAATGGGGATGGGACGGCAAAATCTTAGCAGCAAAGTGGTTAAAACAATTTGAAAATATTAATGCACAAACATTAAAATATTAAAGCATATATGTTGCATATAAAATACAGTACAGAACCAGGAGTTGCACTATACTGATTAGTGCTTAACAGAAGAAATGATTATATTTGTTCTCCCCAGAAATATATACACAGTCCATTTCCACAGATTTTCCTATATAGCCAGCAAGTTATTTTCTTCAGTTATTCACACCTTGCTCAAACCTGAATTATAAACTCCACACTTACAAATATGAAAATTTATTCATAAGGAAAATCAATATTTCCATTCCATCAGTAAGAAGTAATTTTGAAAGTTAACAGTCTATTCTAGGTAACCGAGTTTAGCTGAAAACTTCAGGGATGAAGATCATCTGGTGCAACAGCGTCCAAATATATAAACAGTAAAAATAAGACTTAAAACTGCTGCGACAGTGTCACGTTTGGATTTAGTTCATCCAATTGATTTTTAGTACAAAACTAGAAATAACCTCTTCTTCATAACATCTATAGTTATCAATATATTTTTCTTCTTTTCAATGTGAAATAATACTTCAAGATGATCTATATACACAATGTTGTCAGTTCAAGCTGTCATATAAATATAAATGCTTTCTTAAAAAAAGTATTTTACAGACAGATAGTGTTATATACATTGTTCAGTTTGATCTGGGGCAAAAGAAGACAGCTAACACAAGCTTAAGTGTGAACGTAAAAAGAATGAAACATAAATGACATTTAAAAACGTGCATAGAAAATGAGCTTCAAATGGTAGTGTGATTTTAATGTTTATCACTTCTGAAACTTCAAGCCATTAAAAAGAAAGGCACGCTTCTCAACTTGATCCCTCTAAGGGAATGTTCTTAAAGAACCCTTACTTGATTAGAGTTTAAATGTAACAGTTAAAAAAAAAAAAGAAGACAATTTGATCCCAAAGTACTTTAAATAATTTGTTGGAACGCTTATCCAACTACTTTGTAAATAAAACATCCAGTGATACAATGCTCTGCAAAAGAAATAAATTTTTATGTACAAAGTATTTCATTCACAATGTTGGATTAAATACTTTCCTGGGATAGTTTAGCACATACTTTAACATAAAATAATTTTGCTTTTGGCTGGTTTAAATAAAATAAAATGCAACTGAAAAAAGCTACTGGTATTATGTGAATAATGAGCACTGAGGATTAAGCTAAAAAAATTAGTAACACAGCTGAACGAATTCTGGGTTAGCAGAATGATAAACGGAGATCTTAGGAGGAAACTTTTACACTAACCATCCAGTTACACTTCTTTGTCTTGTGACATATTTGTAAATGCAATATAATTTTTTGAAGGAGGAAACTCTGAAAGAAAACAACTTGCTGGTTGAATACCACAAAAAACAAAACAACAACCCCCAAAACCTCTTTTTTTTCTATGTTTACACAATCTCTTTTTATATAAAAATAAGTGTTACGTTCCCATCAGAACATTAGACGATTATATCTGTGCTTTAAAAAAAAGTTGGTCACTCAAGGCTATTAGAATATTTTAAAGAATTTTAGATTACCAGAATGTACAGATAGAACTCAACATAAACCGTAGCCAACAGGAAACAAAGATGGAAATATCAAATCATTCACATGGAATAAAAATGTTATATTAATTAGATGAGTAAAATATGCAAAATATAATGGAATGTGACCGTAGATATATGTACATCTACTTCAGAACTAGGAAGGGGAAGAAAAGTTTAATGTCATAATTCGTACCTTGTATTTAGTTAAATATAAACATTTGTTATTTATACATAAAACTGCTTTCAAAAAACAATAAATGATTTAGGTGCACTTGTTTAACTTCTTATAATTTCCAAGTGTTAACTTTTCTTAGATTGAAATCAGCTGTTCCCTAGTGCACTTTTAGTTCATGTCCTAATGAATTCAAACCTTTAAAAGTCCCATCACCTAATGCATAAATATACAAAAATGCCAAAAATTAATCCCTTTTAGTCAGATCATATTTTATGATCCCTTTTTATAGCCAATAACCAGAAATGGTTTCCTTTTGCAAATACACTTTACAACCTGTAACAAAACGTGCCATGCACTCAAGGGAAAAGTTAGGCATGGCTGGCATTTGTGAAATGCCAAGAACTGACGAGTGCTGCTTCCTCCACGCGTGGCCCCTATGACACCAGGCAAGATTTCATGTTGCTTGCCGAAAGCTTCTGCAAATCCAAGTTAGCTAGTGCCTGGAAACAAAGATTTTAAACTCATTTTGGCCCTAGATCCTTTTCATCCAGCAGCCTTATGTTTCCCACCACAACACCCACATGCCTCCCCACAACGATGGCACATTCTCAAAGGGACGTAGCAGCACATACATGGTACAATGAAAGAAAGAGCTACCAGGGCTAACCATCGTAGGCAGAACTTGTCATCGCTAGTGTCACATGAACAGGGATCAGAAAAGTCTCCCTCTGAGTCTGACATACAATGATACAGCATGCTCTCGGCACAGAGCATGCAACTAACTTGATAGATGCATCTTTTAATAGGGTCTGGAGCATCCTGGCACTTCCCCCTGCCGTTTTCTTCATGATTAAACCTTTCCTGGCAGTATACGCAGCGAGAACGCTCACCATCTTCTTTTCTTCGTTTTGACTTCTTAAATTTTAATGAGGAAGGCTGTGTCTTAAATACCACAGAGTCTTTGAATGAACTTAACTTAGTCTCATCCCCACAAGAGTACAGGTAGTCTGATTTTTTACTGTCTGGTTTAGAAAACTGAATATTGGAGTCAGTATCATCTCTCTCCAAGTCATTTTTCCACATGTCAGGATGCCTGTAGTCCGCATAGCGACGGATTAAGATATCTCGAGGGTTTATTCTGACAATCTCATCCTCATCTTGAAAGCTGACGTGTCGAGGGACCTACAAAAGGAAGAGATGAAAACTGCAATAAGGACTGTAAACATGAATTTTATGTGTCAACTTTGCTAGGTCATGGTGCCCAGATATTTGGTCAAACATTACTCTCAATGTTTAAGTACAGATGTTTCTTGGATGAGATTCACATTTAAATTGGTGGACAATGAAGAGTGAAGATCAGCCTCCATGATATAGGTGAACCTCATCCAATCAGCTGAAGGCCTTAATGGAACAGACTGATTGCAACTCTTCCCTGCTTCTCAAGCCCGACAGCTTACCCTGCAGGGTTTGGAGATGTACCTCCACTATCACATGTGCCAATTCCTTAAAAGAAACCTCTATATATACACGTCTTATTGGTTCTGTTTCTCTGGAGAACCGTGACTCATCTATTGGTACCGAGAAGTGGGTTGCTGTAACAAATACCTAAAATGTGGCAATGGCTTTGAAACTGGGTAATAGACAGGCCAAAAAGTTTTGAGGTGCACGTAATAAAAAACCTAGATAGCCTTGAACTTTAAACATAATACTGGATAGTGAAAGGAAGTGGTAAAAAAAAGGGGGGAAAGAATTGTATTCTAGTGTTTTGTGGAAGGCAGAACTTATAAGCATGCTCTGAAGAAAGCACTAAAGGTGTGGCCCTGGCCAGGCTGGATAGGTAGGCTGGAGCATTGTCCCATACACCAAAAGGTTGTGGGTTCGATCCCATCTGGGTGCAATGGATGTCTCTCTCTCTTTCAAAATCAATAAACATATCCTCGGGTGTGGATAAAAAAGAAGAAAATACCAAAGGTGTGGCTAGATAATCATAGGATAAAGAGGTTATGGTGTGACTCATAGATCCTATCAACCATCTCAGCTGAAATGCTGCCAGGTTGGATCTAAGGGGACAGAGTTGAGAGGAAATGAATCAAGGTTGTCAAAGTAATAGCATTTACAGGACTGGCAAACAGAGCTATCTGGCTGGGAACATGCATTATCTTTTAAGGGAAGAACTGGAAATGTTGGGGCTGTCGCCTCAGTTCAATAGGATGGGGCCACTTCCTCAGTTCCCGTGGGCCAGGAAGCCCAGGGTCAGGGCCACCCCCCTGAAGGAAAAAAAAAAAAATCAAGCCAAAGAGGATTGTTTCTGAGCCGTAAAAATCTAATGAAATTTGTGCTCTGCTAAGTTTTGGACTTGTTTAAGAAACCCATGACTCCTTTCTTCTTTCCAGTTTCTCCCTTTTGGAATGGAAATATCGATTCTGTGCCTTTCCCACAATCACAGTTTGAAGCAGGTAACTGCTCAGGCTTCTCAGGTCCCCAGATAGAAAGGTAGTTTGTCTCAGGATGAATCATATTTTGTCTCACCCCACTCTTGATTTAGATGAAACTTAGATGAGACTTGGGACTGAGTGTTGATGCTGGAAAGGGTTAAATTTGGGGGCTGCTGTGATGGAGTGAATTTTTGCGTGTGAGAAAGGCATGAATTTAGGGGACCAGACGGGTAGAATGTTATGGGCTGAACCATGTCCTCTCCAAATTCATGAGTTGAGGCACCAACTTCCACTATCTCAGAAAGTCACTATATTTAGATACAGGGACTTTAAAAAGGTCATTAAGTTCAAATAAGGCCCTTAGAGTGAACCTTAATCCATCCAATTTGACTGGCGTACTTTTAAGAGGAAATTGGACACAGAGAGAGACACCGGGATATGCATGAAAGAGCAAAGACCTGTGAGGACACACCAAGAAAGTGGCCACTTGCAAGCCAAGGAGAGAGGTCCCTGAAGAAACCAAATTGCTAACACTTTGACCTTGGACTTCAGTTTCCAGACTCATAAGAAAATAAGTTCTTGTTGTTCCAGCCATCTAGTCTGTTGTACTTTGTTATGATAGCCCTAGTAAACTAATACAAAGACATATACTTTTTAAAGCTTGGCTATGTAGGTCTCTGAAAATAACTTAAAATGCACCACACCACATACATATACATATACATATGCAAATGCAAATGCATATGCATATGCATACAACTTCCCTCACCCCTCCTTCTGGGTAGACTGTCTCCTTGAGGCCAAGGAGCAAAGTAAATCTTCTGGAGATAAATCATACAAGGTCTAAATCAAAATGATCCTTTTATTTACCCATTCAGATGGGCTTCTAGAAGTTGCATTTGTATCTCCTGGCCCCAGTCCCTGTACACAGCGACTAGTCTACAAGTAAGCACCTGACCCAGGTTGGGGCAAACTTCTATTCCCCAGATATTTGGTACTGGGACTAAAAAAAATTCCAGGTCTGGGCTAAAGGTGAAGTCCATTAAATTAACTCTGTATAATTCTTATTGGTTCTATCTGGTGATAAATACACTGTTGATATCCCCCAGACTCACACTAGAAATTTGGATAGAATTTATGTATTAGGGTTTACAAGCACTTATGTAGCAAACTTATACACTAAATTTTTTCCCCTAGTACAATTCAACTATATAGAGAATTAGAAGGACTAGAAAACTTCACTTATATGTTCGTTAGTTATAGTCCCTATCAGAAGATAAACTAAGATAACTTACCTTATTTTGGGACTTTAGGCCTCCACATTCCTTGGATATTTGTCGCTGTGCATATTCTATGCTTCTGCCCTGAATGTCTAGGCTTGGATGAGTGAACGTTATCTAAAATACAAACAATTTCTACTTAAACGACAATTCCAAAATTTCATAATTTATTAGTAGTTAAGCTTTTCAAAATGTTGAGTCATCCTATTTATTATATAAAATTAGGTCTTTCCTTATGCATTTAAAATTTAAATTAAAAAGTAATACAGAATTCTGATTTCTGGTTCTACATGTAAGCACTTTAAAGTTGCCACTCTGTCCTAAGAAGGAAAAACTGAATAGAAAAAAAAAATCAACACTTCTTGGGTCTGTAAGACAGAGAAGGACATAAGGCAAACCACTGCTTCCAAGACTGGAGAGACAGAACAACAGAGCAGACTCATGAGTGATCAATGCCATGGAAACCAGTGCTGGGGTAGGAAAAGCTGAACTGTAATTGATGAACTGCTGGAAGCTCACAGTGGATAATGCTGAGATTCACCTGCAGGAGCTCCACCAGGTCCCCACGGTAAATATCAGAAAAGTCCCAAACGCTTTCAGCAGGAAGAGGGGAAAAAGAACCGTTTTGAAATTAGGGAGCACACTGTTTTTAACAGAGTCTGCCCCCAGGAGAAATTAGTTAACCAGAGCCTGACCTGCCAGGTGTCATCAGAACCTATCTGACCACACCATCCACCCTAAGCACAGAAGAAAAAAGCTGAGAAATACTTGTGAAGTTCACAGTCCAGAGGCATGCCTCAGACTAAAAGACAGAACAAATCATAGGGCTATAAGAATGCTTCCTCTCCCTACACACTTTACCACTATATTACTAAAGGCCTATTTACAAGCATTTTACCCAGTACATTATGTGGAGCTATAAAAAAACACACACCTAAAACAAACAAAAACACACACAAACATACGAAAGGCACAAACAAACAAAAAACAAACAAAAACAACAAAAACGCATAATTTGATGAGATAGAATAAGCATCAGAACCAGATATGACAGGGATGTTGGAAATGGCAGACCAGGAATTAAAACAACTATCATTATTACGCTAAGCGTTCTAATGGATAACGTAAACAGCATGCAAGAACAAATGAGTAATGAAAGCAGAGATGGCACTCCTAAGAACGACATCATAATGCTAGAGATTAAAAAGAGCTAGACACTATGAGCAATGAAGAGTGGCCTTTGATGAGCTTATTAGAGAGGTGAGGATCTGCGAGCTTAGAATATCTCATACCTAC
>NW_005871086.1:7291014-7347652 GCF_000147115.1 Myotis lucifugus | reverse complement strand
GCAAGGACAAAGAGAGTGGAGTGAAACATTTATAAAGTATGAGAGAAAAAGCCCAACCCTACAATTCTGTATGTTGTGAAATTATCTTTCAAAAGTAAAGGAGACAGATATAAAGACTTTCTCAGGCAAACAAAAATCGAGGAAATTTGTTGCCAGTAGACCTGCAATACGGGAAATGTTAACAGTTCTAAATTTAAAGAGAAGGAAAATAATATAGATCAGAAACTTGAATCTACATAAGAATGAAAGAGTACCAAAGGAAAAAAAAATAAGTAAAAATAAAATAAAACTTTTTATTTTTCTTATTTTAATTGATCTAACAAAAGTTTGTTCAAAAAGACAGCAGCAGTGTACTTGATAATGTACAATTATATATATCTATATACTGTATATAAAAGCCTAAGCGACCGTTATGACAGAACGACTGATTGCTATGATGCGCACTGACCACCAGGGGGCAGATGCTCAATGCAGAAGCTGCCCCCAGCCTGCAGGCCCTGATCGCTGATGGGGCCTGCCGGCCAACCTCCCAGGCCCTCACCCTGGATGGGACAGGGAACCGGGGGTGGGTGGTGGCAGACGCAGCCCCTTTCCCAGGGGGGCAGAGGGCTGGCAGTCAACCTCCTAGGTCCCTCTCCCCATCCCTCCCCCGGGCTGGGAGGTCCTGATCGGGGCCAGGCCCCAGGCTGGGATGGGGAACTGGAGGTGGGTAGCAGCAGACGTGGGCGGTGAGGGGGGGAGGTGGGGAACTGCGCAGTGGCGGCGCATGGGCGGCGAGGGAAAGAGGAGGGGGCAGGTGAGGAGGTAGGGAACCGCGTGGTGGTGGCGCATGGGCGGCGAGGCGGGGAACTGCGTGGTGGCGGTGAGGAAAGGAGGCGGGTAACCTGATTGGCCCTGATCACCGGCTAGGCGTAGGGACCCCACCCATGCACAAATTTTGTGCACCCATGCACAAATTTTGTGCACCAGGCCTCTAGTATGAATATACTTGTATGCTTTTATATATATATCAATGAATGACAGCAATGATACAAGGGATGGGAGGGAGGAATTGGGATTATTTTACTACATAAGATACTTGCACTACCTACAAAGTGGTTTAGTATTATTGAAAATAGACATGAATTAATTTTAAATGTATATGGTAAACTGTCAAGCAACCATTAAAAAAAGTTTTTAAAAAAATAACTGATATGCAAAAAAGGAGAGAATGAAATCATATAAAATCCTATATAATAAAAACCTAATATGCAAATTGTCCCCTTGGGCGGTAGTTCGACTGAGAGACCAGGAGTTTGACCGCTCGCTATGATGTGCATTGAACACCAGGGGGCAGTGCAGAACATGGCGGGCATCTGCGGCGCGCTGCGAACTCTTGCCAGCTACCTGGGAGCAGGGGTGACAGGGAAAGAGGTGTGGTGAGAATGTGGGGTGTCTGCTGAGATCGCTCTAACTCCCCCTGCTTCCCTCCCCCGGGAAGCCAGGGCTTGCGTGCCGGGGAAGCCCCCATGCTCAGGTGCCAGGCGCCTGCGAGCAGCCCGCCCCGCGCCCGCACAGCCTCTTCCAGGTGAGCCGGGACCACAGGGGCCGGTCAGCATCCCTGTGGGTTTGTGCAGGAGCCGGTCTGCGAGGCGAGCTGGGAGAGAGCATACTGCCCGCCTGGCTTCTGTGCAGCACCGCTGGGCAGCCCAGAGGCCCACGCTGCACCCCAGCCCACGGCGTCTGGCCGTGCTCACCGCATCTCTGCGTGGGTACTCGGGCACCATGACTCAGGCAGAGGGGGGTGTGTGGGGATCTGGGGGGCCCAGGTGCTGCCCAGGGTCCAGAGGTCAGCTGGGATCTGCCGTTCCATGCCAGACGCTCGAGCTTCGATAGCTGTCCAGGCCTAGGGACCAGACCCCATGCACGAATTTCATGCACCGGGCCTCTAGTGGTCAATAAATCCACAAAAGACTTTGGGAAAATTGAAATACAACAATAGAAATGAAGATCAAGGGTAACAAACAGAAAACTGTACCACATATGATAGAGATTAATTCAACTGTATCAGTAATCACTTTGAACATAATGACCTAAATATTCTAATTAAAAGACATTGAAGAATGAATAAAAAAATAAGACCCAAGTATACGTTGTCTATAAGAACAACATATGAGCAATGATGTAATGATAAAAGGGTCGATTTTCCAAGAAGACATAACAATCCTTAGCAAGTATGTATTTAACAAAAGTGTGTCAAATTACATGAGGCAAAAACTGTTGGAATTGCAAGGAGAAATAGATGTACCCATTGTTGTAGGTGAAGACGACATGGACAGATCCAACAGGCAGAAAATCACTAAGGACAAATTGAACACATTAACTCTGTCAATCAACTGGATATAATGGACATCTGCAGACTACTAACCCAGCAGCAGTATACACATTCTTCTCAATCTCTCATGGAGCATTAACCCAGATAGACCACATTTTGGGTAAAAAAACAGATCTTAGCAAAAAAAATAAAAATAAAAGACTTTATACAATGTCTGCTCTCAGACCACAAGGAATTAAACTATAAATGAGTAAGAGAAAGGTAATTTAAAAATCCCAATATACGTGTAGCTTAAATGACATACTTCAAAGTAATACATCATGGGTCACAAAGAAATCTGAAGAAACTTAAAAGGTATTTTGAACTAAATGGAAATAAAAACAAATGATCAAACTTTATGGAATGCAGTAAAACATGTGCTTAGAGAGAAACTGATAGCATTGAATGCATGTAATTAGAAAAAAAGAAACATCTAAAGTCAATAATGTAAGTTCCCACCTTAGCAAAGCAGAAAAAAATTAAGTCCAAAACAAGAAAAGAATAAGAATTAGAACAGAAATCAATACAGAGTATTAATGAAATAAAAAACTAATTCTTTGAAAAGATGAACAAAACTGACAAGCCTATAGTTAGGCTAGGTAAAACAGAGAGGACACAAATTATTAATATTGGCAATAAAAGAGGGAATATCACTACAGATCCCATGGAAATTACAAGGTTAATAAAAGAACATTATGAACAACTCCATGGCCACAATCCTGATAGCCAAGGTGAAATGGATTGATTCCTTGAAAGGCACTATCTGCCAAAACTCAAGACAATCTGAATAGGACTATATCTATTTAAGAAGCTGAATCAGTAATTTTTCAAAATAGAAAGCACCAAGGAAAATACACCTCTCCCAAGACATATGAACAACCAATAGATACATGAAAAGATGTTTAACCTCACTGGCAATTAGGGAAATGCAAATGAAAACTACAATGAGATACCTACCACCTTATACTTGTTAGAGTGGCCATTATCCATAAGACAAGCAGTAAGTGTTGGAGAGGTTTTGGAAAAAAGGGAACCCTCATTCATTGCTGGTGGGAATGTAAACTGGTACAACCACTATGGAAAGCAGTCTGGCGATTCCTCAAAATATTAAGAATAGAGTTACCATATGACCCAGCAATCCCTCTTCTGGGTATATACCCCAAAAAACTTGAAATCATGTATTCACAAAGATATATGCACCCCTATGTTCATTGCAGCATTATTCACGGTGGCCAAGACATGGAAACAACCAAAGTGCCCTGCGATAGAGGACTGGATAAAGAAGATGTGGTACATAGACACAATACTACTCAGCCATGAGAAAGGATGAAACAGTGCCATTTACAACAACATGGATGTGCCTTATGCTAAGTGAAATAAGTCAGTCAGAAAAAGCTAAAAATCATGATTTCACTCATATGTGGGATATAAAACTGAAACTCATGGACACAAACAGCAGTGTGGTGGTTTCCAGAGGTAAGGGGGGGGAGGGTAAGAGGAGAAGCAGGTCATAATATAAGGTGACAGGAGAAGATCTGACTATGGGTGGTGGGCACACAGTACAATATACAGATATTGTAACATAGAAACCCACACCTAAAACATACATGTTCATGTTGACCAATGTCACCCCAATCAATTTAATGAAAGAAAAAAAAGAAAGCATCAGCTCCAGAAGGATTTACTGTAGAAATCTACCAAACATTTAAGGAACAAGTTACACCAAATTTCTACTATCCTATACAGAAGATCCAAAAAAGAAATACTTCCTACCTCATTCTATGAGGCCAACATTACCCTAATACTAAAACCAGACAAAAACATTACAAAAAAACCACACAAAAACTCCTGCAACCAGTAAGCGAACTATAGCAAAGCTGCAGGATACAAGGTTAATACACAATAGCCAAACACTTTCTTAAACCAACAATGAATAAGAAGAATTTGATATGTAACAAAATATGTACAAGGTCCATATGAGAAAAGCCACAAAATTCTGATGAACAAATTTAAACAAGTAGATGCAAGGTATTCCCATGTTAATGTACTGGTGGTAACTTCCACTTTTTTTTTTGGCTTTGTATTAATTTACACACACAAATGCAATGCATGCATATATGTGGGTCTTTAAATTTTTTAACAGGACCTTTTGCACTGTGCCTTGCTTTTCTATACTTAATGATACACCATGGACGCTTTTCTATGTTTTCTAAAAAATATTTTTATTGAATTTAGAGAGAGAGGTAGAGGGAGGGAGAAAGGGAGAGAGAGACAGTGATGTGAGAGCAAAACATCAATCTGCTGCCTCCTGCATGCCCCCTACTGGGGAATCAAACCTGCAACCTTTTGGAGCATGGGAAGACACTCAACCAATGGAGCCACAGCAGCCAGTTCAACTTTTCTCTATTTATACATATACCTCTAATCTTATTCTTTTTTACAATTTTTTGGTTTTGTTTTGTCTTTTTTCTAACCTTATTCTTTTTGTGTTTTATTGAATGAATAACAATTTATTTAACTAGTCTAATTAGTTAAATAATATACACATAGGCTTTCCCCAGTCTTCGGATGTTATAAACAGCATTGCAACAAATGTTCTTACACATTTACTTTTAATACACATGTCCAAGTACATATGTATCACAAATTCCTAAAATAGAATTGCTGAATTTAAAAGTTTGTACACTTCAGCCCTAACCTGTTTGGCTCAGTGGATAGAGCGTAGGCCTGCAGACTAAAGGGTCCCAGGTTTGATTCTGGTCCAGGGCATGTACCTTGGTTGCGGGCACATCCCCAGTAGGAGGTGTGCAGGAGGCAGCTGTTTGATGTTTCTCTGGCATCGATGTTTCTAACTATCTCTCTCCCTTCCTCTCTGTGAAAAAATCAATAAAATATATTTTTAAAAAAAGTTTGTATACTTCAGTTAAAAAAAGAATTTAAAATGGATATACTCAACTCGAACCACCTACTTTGTAGTGTCTTAAACATAGAAGAAAGTTTAATAAAATTAGTTAATGAAAAGGTTACCTCATTCCCAACCTTGTTTCCTACAGCTTTAAAATTTTACTTTCATTAGCACCTTAATCACATAGAACATAAAGAGAAAAAAAAGCATTTCCGTTTTAATTGTGCTATAGAACTAAAGAATTGATGTGGGATAAAGTGGATTCTGGAGTTTATTTTTTCTAATCTGTCTTTATTATCCATTCTCCCATGCCCCGTTACCTCTACCCAGGATGAAAAATTATGAGCCCACACTTCCCACTCCATTTTCCTTTTAGTTTCAATATTCAAGTATGGATGTCCCTCAAAAATGTATACACACTTTAACAGCTGATATGATAGCTCAATTTTGAAAATGAAATGTATTTTAATAAACACTGCCTTTATAATTTTCAAAGTGTGTGTATACCTATAAACTTGATTTCCTAGTAAGTACATATTATTAGTCTCTATGGAAGGCATAATGAAATACAAAAATGGCTCTTATCCTCATGGGTCGGATGATAAAGCATACAAATACAACTCAAGGTGAAATATGTAAGAACTCAGGATTAATGGAGGAAGGAATCACTATGATTAAATGGTCTGAAAAAGATTCATGAAGAAAAAGAAACTGAAAGTAAACAACAAATAAAGTAAGCATTTGTTCAATTTTTTTTAAAAGATGGAAGAGCATTATAGAAAAAGAAGCAGAGAGAAACATTTTTGTTTTTCCCCCCTGATAGATGTATTTCTTATAATAAATACAATGACATGTATTAAATATATATATTCTTGAGGTTTATTTTTATAGTAAAAATGTCTACGTTTGACTTATTACTCCAATTTCACTTTCAGAAAAAAAGTCACAAACAACACCAAAACACATGCACTTTGAAACTACCCGAGTTATCAGAGTAGTTAATAATGTTAATCCTCCCACACAATCTTTACATGAAAACAAAAATGGACAATGCTGACTTTTTACACTTATTAAGCACAGATGCTGTAAGATACACCCCAACTCACCCCTGCTTTTTAATGTGATGCTACTGCTACAGGCTTTCAGAAGAATTTCTTAGCTGAAAAAGCCATGGGAGATGCTTCTTCAAAGTTGGTCACAAATGAAATTTAAGAGAATTACATTTACAATGGCAACAGCACAAAATAGTGCAAAGGATCTCATAAAAAACACATATCTTTTCATGAAGAAAATGCAAAGCTTTAATGAGAGATATTGAATAGTTAAACAAAGGGATATATCATATTTATAAATAAGAAGGTTAAATTTTCCCTAAAACTAACAGAGATTCAGTGCAATTAAAATACAAACTGTAAATGGGTATTTCATCAAATTTGATTAGCTGACTAAAAGTTTTGCAAGAGTAAACAGCCAAAACTTTTTTTTTTAATCTAAGAGGAACAAAAATGTAGGTAGGGGTATTTTAATTATACAGATATTAAGACTTCTCACAGAGCTAAAGTAATTCTACAATAAAGAAGATCAGATTAGAGAAACCAAGAAACATGGAATATGGAAAATTTGATATATGATACTGTACTCCCTGACCCCAATAAACGGTGCTGAAGCAATTAATTATACACATGGTAAAAATAAAATTGGATTCCTATCACAGAAGAGAAATCAGTTTAAGCTAGGTTATAGACAAAACTAAAATTTTTAGTACAAAATAGGGAGAAAAATCTTTGAAACAAGGATAAGGAGGTATTTATATAAAAACCACCAGGAAAAGAATAAATTCAACTGCATTAAAATTTAGAATATCTGTTCACCAAACCCATATAGAAAATGAAAAACAACTACAAACTAGAAGATACTGGCCACAAATAAAACTGAAAAAGGAGAAGTGACAGAAAATTTTATTACTCAGTAACAAGGTTATTATATAAGAACATGTAGCTAAAATTAGTTTGTAAAGGAACAACCATAGCTATTTCCATAATCTTTCAAATGCTCAATATACATGGCTTGCGCTCATAGAACACATGAATCCCCTAGACCAGTGATCGGCAAACTCATTATTCAACAGAGCCAAATATCAATAGTACAACGATTGAAATTTCTTTTGAGAGCCAAATTTTTTAAACTTAAACTATATAGGTAGGTACATTGTTATTAACTTAATTAGGATACTCCTAAGGCTTAGGAAGATCCACACTCAAGGGGCCAAAGAGCCGCATGTGGCTTGTGAGCTGGTTTGCCGGCCACGGCAGTGGTTCTCAACCTTCCTAATGCCGCGACCCTTTAATACAGTTCCTCATGTTGTGGTGACCCCCAACCATAAAATCATTTTCATTGCTACTTCATAACTGTAATTTTGCTACTGTTATGAATCGTAATGTAAATATCTGATATGCAGGATGTATTTTCATTGTTACAAATTGAACATAATTAAAGCATAGTGATTAATCACAAAAACAATATGTAATTATATATGTGTTTTCCGATGGTCTTAGGCGACCCCTGTGAAAGGGTCGTTCGACTCCCAAAGGGGTCGCGACCCACAGGTTGAGAACCGCTGCCCTAGACTAATTTATCCCAGAATCTTTTGTAGCACATCAACCTCAAAAGCCCATTCCTATATTCCCTAAAAAACCTCTTGTGCATGAATAGCTGAGGACAAGCAAGTTTGTACTAGCAGTATGTCTAATAACAACACAATTATGGAAACATCTGAAATATCCACTGGCAGAAAAAAATAAGTGATAGAACTATCAAAAAAGCATAGGAAGTCTAAGCAAACAAAATCCAAGGCAATGATAACCTCTAGGATGAAGACACGTGGATAGAAATGGGGGTTCCTTTCTGTAAGTTTGGTGGTTTCTCAGGTGTTCATTACATATATTGTTTTCTTTGTATTAAATATGTCATAAATCTTTGATCATAAACTCATTGATGTATGCGGTCTTACTTCTCTATAGTTAAGTAAGCACCAGAAACTTGAAAGCAAAACTGAAAAAAGAGCCATAATGGTTTCTAGGGCTATTAGACTTAACTAAAATCTGAATGAGAGCATTAGCATTTTGAAAGATTGTACCTATCCATCAAAAGGATTTAAATAGCCCATGAAAACGTAGTAAGTGAGTCAAAAACAAACACTGCAGGGAAAAACCTAAGCTAATCTTAAGTGACAATTCTCCATGGGTTGGTCTCACTTCTGCAGACCTAGTGAGCAGAGGCACGAATCTGCCTTTGTTTCAGACTTTTTCAAAGATGTGTGTTTAGTGAATCCTTTGGAAGATATAGAAGTTAGATTGTTTAGTATCCAATATAACAAAAACAGTCTCCTTCCATGGCAAAAGTCAGGCAGACTTATCGCCCAGTAGAAAACACTTGGGTTCCCTAAAGAGAGAGAGAGAGAGAGAGAGAGAGAGACAGACAGACAGACAGACAGACAGGCGCGCGCCACATCCACCTGAGCAGCTCAGAACTGTCCCCATGCAACTTGGGAGGCTAGAGAACCAACACAAAATGAATCTCATGCTGCCTATTGTACTGTGAGTTAATGAAGTCCTTTGTCTCTGATCTAATGGTCTTTTGTCTCCACATATCTATATCTATTGTCTTCTTTTGTCTTCTCTTTTGCAGCATCTATACAACTGGCAAGTTAACGTATTAGCTTTTAAGTAGTGTAAAATCTTAGGCTTCATATTTCTTGACAGTGAGGAAGTAGTCTAGTCCAGGGGTCCTCAAACTTTTTAAACAGGGGGCCAGTTCACTGTCCCTCAGACGGTTGGAAGGCTGGACTATAGTTTAAAAAAAAACTATGAACAAATTCCTATGTACACTGCACATATCTTATTATTTTTTTTAAAATATATTTTATTGATTTTTAGAGAAGGGAGAGGGAGAGAGAGATAGAAACATCAATGATGAGAGAGAATCATTGATTGGCTGCCTCCTGCACACCCCCTACTGGGGGTCGAGCCCTCAACCCAGGCATGTGCCCTTGGCCGGAATCGAACCTGGGACCCTTGAGTCCGCAGGCTGACGCTCTATCCATTGAGCCAAACCAGCTAGGGCCACATATCTTATTTTGAAGTAAAAAAACAAAACGGGAACAAATACAATATTTGTATTTGCATGTGGCCCTCGGGCCATAGTTTGAGGACCCCTGGAGTCCTAGCTGTTCCTCCTTGGAGAGAAGGGTCTATCAATCTACCCCAGTTGAATGCAATTAAACATTCAAAGCACTTAATTACCCCGCTGAGCATATACACAAACAAAGGTACCTTTTGGCAATGATGTAGTATTTCATGAAGATCTACTTTATGTAGACAATATACCAAACAATGTTTAAACACCTAGTTATGCAAACTCACACAAGATAACTCTTGTTTCTCTGTGTCACATCAATCTTGGAGGTAAGGGAAAGTACCAATAGTAAAGAAGCTGGAATTCAGATCCAAACAATTTGGCTGGCTATCTGCCAAACACTGCTCACTCTCCTCTCTGCAGTTACCTAGCATTATTTTGTACTTTTCTCCATGGTGACTACTTCAACCCTGCACCACTATCATCACTGCCATTCTGGAAGAGTCCAGGTCTTCCCCTCCCATCAAAAAAAAATAAACATTAATTAATAAATTAACTAACTAACTAAAAAAAAAAAAAAAAAGCTTTAAGTTTATAGTTCCCTCAGCCAAAGAAGGCAGGCCAAGCAAATTCCCAGGATTTGGATGATGAATATTAGTTAGTCCATTGTTAAGTTTGTGTTTCATTCACCAGGTTTTTTTTTATTGCTGCTCAACTACATGAATCAGTGACCTAGTTCAGAATGCGCATATCTTCACTCTCTCCTCCTGAGGGATGAGTTTTTCTGTTCATTACTCAAGATATTAAAGCATATTTTTATTTAAAAGTGTTAAAGTGGGTATGTTATTTCCTAAGATGCCTGAACGTTTATGGGCAAATATAACTATAGATAATGTTCTGATATCCCAAAATTCCTCAAAAGGATATGCAGATCAGTTTCAGCTTTTATTCTTGATATTATTTTCCTCAAAGTAAAACTGGTTTAGGATTACTTTTTTCTTTCTGGTACAAATATTTTAATACAATTTTTCTTGCATTCTTATAAAATTTCATAATAAACTTAGGCAAAATGCATTAAATTACAGATAATTTCTATCCCCAAAATGAGGCAGTTTGTCAATAGTGGTTGCTGTGAGGATTAAAATGACTTATATAAGTGCTTTAAGTATCCAGCACATAGCACGTACCAGCTATGATAAAGATTAAAAAACTATAATTATTAGATTTAATGAAAGTGCCTATTTACCACAGGGAAACATTTTAATCTGAGCTAGAAGAAAAAGGAGGAGGAGAAGAGGAAGAGAAGAAAACTTACCATTTCTAAATAAGAATTCCAATAATTCAGTAATTACTAACCTAGTGACTTTGTTCAGGTACTTAATGATTCTATACATGAATTTCCTCACTGATAAAAACTAAAAATATTGGTTCTGTTCAAATAAAATATTGGACTCAAAAGCACTTAGTGAAGCACTTAAGGACTATAAAATTTCATTCTTATTTTTAACAGTCTTCTCAATTTCCTAAGACAATTACAGAGGTGGAATAAATTAAGTGTTCTATGAATTTTTCTATTCAACAGCTATTCTGAACATGAGAGTCACCCTCCCCAAAGTGAATGATTCTCAGAAATTTGAGTGTTGCTTTCAGTGATATTTTTATTTTCTGTAGAAATTAATGAAAAACACCAGGCAGGAATACAAACAGGTTTCATTATGCCACTTCACATACCATTTCTTCTATAACACATCAGAGGGAAAAATGTCAGGAATATCAGTATAAATTACAGTTCCACTGCACCAGGAAAACAGAAACACTCATGTGTTTGACAGAACCACAAATAAGACAATCAAACACTACCAAAGAAACAAGAGTCTTCTCCTGTCTTTTGAGAAGAAAAAAGTCCCCCTAAGGATGGATGACAAAACTAATGTTTCAAAAATGGCCAACACGAAAGTTAAAGGGTCGTTCGACCGCCAAAGGGGTCGCGACCCACAGGTTGAGAACCGCTGTTCTAGAGGGTTAAAATACTTATTTAGAAAGAAGGGGGAGGAGGGAACCCCATAGCCACATTAACTATGGAGGTCCCTCCCTTTCTTTTCCACTGGGACCCTAAACAGCATTGAAGTTTCCTAGTATTTCATCTATGTCTTACTGAGTCCTTAATCCAGTAAGATCATAAAGTAAATGTTTCAGAAGAAAATTATGTTCTGGAACTACAAGTTACTATCTCGAACTAGAAGGTTTATCTTTATGCCAGATCAACACAGCTACCAGCCAGATCAATTACCATGCCTCTTCCACTGAAAAACAACACACAATCAGAGCATATCTGTACCCTCACAAACGTGCGCGCACACACATACACACACAACACAGTCTGAGAATTAACTAACTACTGGTCCTAACCTGAGGCAAAGGCTGAAATATCAAACCTTTGGATCTGACCTGCTGGGTTCCTCTCTCTACTTGAGGAAAACTCACGATATGTCAGTCCTTTTCAAGGAACACTAAAGATGTACAAGATCAAATTCCACACCAATTTATAGCTTGTTGTGCATAAATAAATGACAACAACAGAACACATTAACTTTTCACTCTATCCTACTACTATTTTACGTTAAAAACAAGCAGCAGCAGTAACAACAACAAAATTAGACATAGTTTCTTAAAATATACATAGTTCTTCAACTTATATTTTCATACTATTTCAAATCACCATAATGTTTAGAAAACTTATTTTCTTTTCATTGTTCTTCATTTAAATTTATCATTTATCCCTCTTACTGATCTACTTTTTAAAAGTTTTGTTTTTTAAAGAATTATTTTCCTCTTTTATTCTGCTTTTCTTTATATTTTTACCAGAGGCCCGGTGCACGAATTCGTGCATGGGTGGGGTCCCTCAGGGTGACCTGTGGGGATCAGGCCCCAGCTTGTGGCCCCAGCCTCGCAGCCCTGCCTGGCACCCCGCCTTGGCCTGGCGCTGCCCCCTCACCTGTTCCACCATTCTGCCTGTGGGGCGATTGATTGGGGCTGGGCCCCCACCTGGCTCCCTCAGTGCCTGGGAGCCAGACAGCGGCCCCGCCCCCTCACTGCTGCCCCCTGGTGGTCAGCACACGTCATAGCAAGTGGTCAAATGACCGCCTGAGGGAATAATTTGCATATTAGGCTTTTATTGTATAGGATACTTTTAATTTCCTAATCCACATAAATTTTGGAATTTTGTCTTTATACTTCATCTCCTTCATCATTAACAAGTATTTATCATAATTTTATCCTTAATTTCTCAGTTTGTTCCAAATTTAGTTTTAAAATTTTAACTACTTTTAATATTTATTATTTATTTATTTATTTATTTTAAACTATTTTTTAAAAGTACTGCTTTTATTTACTTTTTCTTGATTTTTAAAATTTTATATCTCATTTATGCTGGCTGTCAGGACAAATCATGTCTGTTACAGCCACTAAATAATCATTACAGTTTAATCATGACATACATTATTCAGAATATAAGTGGCTACGTGTTCTAAAATACCTGTGGTTGCCCTAGTCAGTTTGGCTCAGTGGAAAGAGTGTCGGTCTGTGGACTGAAAGAATCTTGGGTTCGATTCATCAAGGGCATGTACCTTGGTTGCAGGCTCCTCCCCAGCCCAGGCCCTGGTCAGGGCATGTGTAGGAGGCAACCAATCGATATGTTTCTTTCACATCAATGTTTCTCTGTCTTTCCCTCTCTATTCCACTCTCTCTAAAAATCAATGGAAAAATATCTTCAGGTGAAGAGTAATTAACACACACACACACAAATAAAATGTCTGTGGTCTATAACACACAACCCTTGGATATTAGGCAAATCACTTACTCTATGCTCTCTGACAGGAGCGGGATGTGGTAGCAGTGTTGTATTAGTGGTAACAGAGGTAACCTTCCCCAATCTTCTCCATCTCAGATAATAAATAGCATTATTGCCCACTCAACTGCTTGGACCTCAAACTCAGAAGTCATCCCTGACTCTCTTTCCCTCATATTCCCTATCTAACCTATTATCAAGTGTGTGTTTTTTTGCTCTTCCACCAGAATTATCCCCAATCCAGCCAGTTCTCATCCTCTCTACCTAATCCAAATCAGCAATATCATTTACCTGGACAAAAACAATAGCCTTCAAATTGGTCTTAATTCCACTCGTGACCATACCCTAGCTGCCCATTCTCCACACAGGAACTGTGCTTTAAAAATGCAAATGAGACCTTTACTGAAGATTAATAACCTTCCAACAGCTTCCCATTAAAACCAGAATAACATTCCAAGTCCTCACAATAACCTATATACACTATCCAAACACTATCAGGTTCTCTAACTGTAATATGTATGTATTACTACCACCTTAATTCACTAAACTATAGCCAATAGGCCTTTCAGTCCTACTACCATTTTCTTTACAATTACTGGGAAATATTATTGGTTATTAAAACTTTTATTGTCTGTCTCTCTCACTAGCATTTATATCCTTTGCAAGGCTAGGGCTCATATTTATCTTGTTCACAGCTATTCCTAGGGCTTAGCCCAGATGCTTGGTACACAGGTGTTCTAACATTTATCACATGCACACATATCACATACATATCAATGTATGCGTGAATATGAAGGTCCTTTTAAGCCCCTAAAATAAACACTGAGGGAATAAGTTTTATTATTATTGCTATTTACATATGAGGAAACAGGAAGACAGAGAGCATTAGTAGCTTTGCAATTCTAAGTAAGTTAAAAAGCCAGGAATTAAAGTTAGATCTGCCTCTGACTAAAGCCCAAGACCTTACTCAGAAATTTCTATCCAGGGAATAACTTTTCCCTAATGCCTACTTTGAGTCTAATAAGTAAACAGAGCTTAAAGAAAAATGGCAGAATAACAAGTCTATGCAGGAAATGTAAAATTCACAACTCCAATTTACACAAAGCAGCAAGAAGCATCTTCTTACTCGAAGGGTGTGAAGATTAGCCAAGTAACTCTCCTCCCAAACAGCCACAACTATGACTAAACCAGGATCTGGCATGGACACAAAGGCAAGCCACAAGCTTATAAGATAGACTGGAACAGAGCTCTGTCTAAAAGCGGCAATGTTGGATAAAATGCACATCACTATATCCTCTCTGCCTAACCTGTCCACCCTGTAACCATGGAATGGACAGCTAGCTGTATATGCTATAATATCCTATCCTAAACCAAGTCAATCAGCTTTCTTCTTGTAAGAATATGGCACTGACTACAGGGATATAATATAACTACAGAAGCAGCTCAAAATGGTTCTATCCTGTTTAATGAAATACTGAGTTGCTTTTCAGAGACAGCAGACCAAAACCACGAGTCTTCAGCCAAACCATGTGCAGAGGAGAGAACTGTGACCTCCAGCTGCACCCAGAGCCAAGTCTCGCACCCCTCCTCCAACCAAAGGACCAGGACATAGTAGTAACTTGAACACTGGAACCCTTTCAGAAGCAGAGGGTCCACTGTCTAGGAAGATCCTGTGTTGATGTCCTTTACCATAAATAGCCAAGCTCCAAGGTCCTCCAATTATAACTCGCCAGCACGTTCACATACCTGTTCCCCCTATACCAGTGATGGCGAACCTATGACACGCGTATCAGAGGTGACACTCGAACTCATTTTTTTGGTTGATTTTTCTTTGTTAAATGGCATTTAAATATATAAAATAAATATCAACAATATAAATCTTTGTTTTACTATGGTTGCAAAGATAAAAAAATTTCTATATGTGACATGGCACCAGAGTTAAGTTAGGGTTTTTCAAAATGCTGACACACCGAGCTCAAAAGGTTCGCCATCACTGCCCTAGACCCATAAAATCCTGCTCCAAACCCTGGACTGGGGAGTTCAGGCTTTTGAGCATTAGCTCCTTGTTCCCCTGGGTGGCACCATTCACAATAGCCACTGCTATTCTTGGTGTTTAGTGTCTGCCTCTGCTAGTGTCCTGTAACACGAGGCTGAAATATAGATTAATAAGCCTGATATTTTGATAGTCATGACTGATTACAAACTGGTGAGGCAAAAAGAACCCAGCCTATAGAGAAAAAGAATGAAACAGATGTGTAATGAGAATCAGAGATAAACGATCATGTGGGGTATTTGTAGGTAGAGTAGAGAGAGGAGAGGGAGTAGGAAAAGAAAGAAGCTACCTAATACCTTTCAGATCTCAAAAAACCTGAAAGGTATTAGCTGTATTTACTCTTAAAAATAAATTCTGAGAAATGCCCTTCTGTGTCATTAATATAAAGTCTCCTTTTCTTAATCTAGTTTGAATGGATCTGTCACCTGCAACCAAATGATCCTAAATTAATCTAGTTCCCAATAATGAATGATAAGACTAGGAATAAGCTGAGTCAAAACATCATTTGTTTCCAAGGTGATGCTATTAGCATTTATTCTTTCAGCAAATGTTGCCTGGATGCTTACTCTATTTCAGAAACTTCTAGGTTTGTGAACATCAGTGAACAAAGAAAAAAGCACAAATATGAGACAAATACATAAATTCAGGACATGAAAAGTGTTAGGAAGAAAAATAAAGCAGAGTAAGAATATAGCTCGGGGGGGGGGGGCTGCTGTTTAGAGTGCTCGGGGAAGGGTCACAAAAGAGGGGACCTGAGGTGAGAAGCCAGCTCTGTGCAGAGGTGGAGGGAGAGTGTTTGAAATACAGGGAAGAGAAAATGCAAAGCCCGAGGCATAGATAATCTTAAATACAGAAAACACAGAAAATCACGGTACTTAGGAGACTGAGTGAGAAAGATCGACAGGAAATAAATCAGGAGAAGCCAGGAACAAAATCACCTACCGTACCTTTATAAAAACTTTGAATATTATTCTAAATGGTACTGTACACTTTTCTAAAGTTCTGAGCAGGACAGCGATGTGATCTGATTTATATCCTTAAAGGGTCACTTTGCTACTGTGCGGAGAATAGATTGTTGGGGTAGGTAGGAAGGATATTAAGTGGAAGTAGGTAAGAAATGATAAAGGTCTGAACAAGAAATATAGCACAGCTTATAGAATTGCTGACTGATTGGATATATAGTGTGTGAAAAAAGAGAGGATAAGTCAGGAAGGGTTCAAGTTTATGCCCTAAGCCAGTGGTTCTCAACCTTCTGGCCCTTTAAATACAGTTCCCCTCATGTTGTGACCCCAACCATAAAATTATTTTTGTTGCTACTTCATAACTGTAATGTTGCTACTGTTATGAATTGTAATGTAAATATCTGATATGCAGGATGGTCTTAGGCGACCCCTGTGAAAGGGTCGTTCGACCACTAAAGGGGTCGCGACCCACAGGTTGAGAACCGCTGCCCTAAGCAAATGTATAAATGATATACCATTTACTGAGATGACAAAAACTGGTATTACAACTAGTCAGGGTAGAGGGAAACTAAGAGATATCATAATTGAAGGTCCCAATTTTGTGGGGACCAGGGAGGTTGTCTGAATACGTGCTTCTATCATGGTATTTGCCCAGGTCCCTACAATATGTGTCCTGACTATCTGGCATGGCTTGAGAATGTCTGTTTCTTGCAACCTTAAATAACCTTGTGTCCAACTTGAATATTTCAAACTATACTTATATGCTATTGTATGGCTGTATTGAGAGTTACTACATGATTTTTTATTTTATTTTCAACCCTCTGCCCCATTCAAGTCTTTGGGATTAAAAACAAAATACAAAAGTTAAAATTTAAGCTCATCCAAGAATGCTAGGGCCCACAATCCTGAACTGATCATTTAAATTCCATTCATTTCTGTCTCCTTCATAATACATCTATAATTCTACCTGAACTTCTCTTCAGCCTTGAAGGATGAAGTGATGCTGCATCTTTCTGTTAATTCCTCTACCTACGTCCTTGACAGTCTCTTTTGTGCCTTTGTTCTATGTTATTCTCTCTGCCCTGAACTTTACCTTCTTTCCTTATCCCTTCAAATTATAAGCACATTCATCCTTGGCCCTGCACCCCTCTATCTACTCTCTCAAGGAAGACTTTATAGTCAAACTTTTTAAAAGAACCAATAATAATAATAATAATAATAATAACAACAATAATAATAATATACTCTCTCTTTCCTTTCCTGTCATGAATGCCTCCTAATCCCACTAAAACTGTGCTAAGATTATCAAGTACCTTTATAAAGATGAATTCAAATTTTACTGGACCATTTAATTGTAAGATATTAACTACTCCATCACTTCCTTTCAACTCTCCTTCCTAAGCTTCTGAGACATTACCCTTTTCTAGTTCTCCTGTGTGACTATTTTTCTTTATCTCACTGTCCTTAATATTTAGTTACCCCAGTGTTCTAAGATGTTTTTTACTTCTTCAAATTTTTCTTCAAATTTTTAATTGATTTTTAGAGAGCGGAAGGGGGAGAGAGAGAGAGAGGGAGAGGAAGAGGGAGAAAGAGAGAGAGAAAGAGAAAGAGAGAGAGAGAGAGAGAGAGAGAGAGAGAGAGAGAGAGAGAAATTGCCTCCAATATATGCCTTGACCACAGATCAAACCCTCAACCTAATGGGGAATCAAATCCACCACTTTTTGGTGCATGGGATAATGCTCCAACCAACTTAGCCATCCAGCCAGGGCAGTGTTCTAGTTTTGAACACCATGCTTATAAAGTAATTCTAACTGCTCTCATAATTTTAATTTCCATCTTTGGATAATGATTCCCAAGTTTTTATCTCCAGTCTTTATCTCTCCTTGAGCGTCAGATCTAGAAATAATATTTGAAGAGACACTGGTGGAGAAATTTCTAAATCCATTCAAAGATATAAAGGCACAGATTCAAAACCAAAACAAAAAGATTGACAGCAATAAACAACAAATAATCCTAGATGAAAATATAGTAATAAAGAAAGGACTGAAGAGCATAAAAAAAAATCACAAATAGGTAGATAAATCTAAATAAATATTGACTTTAAAATAATATTTTGTGGTTTTGTGTATATATATATATATATATATATATATAGAGAGAGAGAGAGAGAGAGAGAGAGAGAGGAGAAGAGCAATAAAGAGAATGAGAAGAATTAAAATTTGTGACACCATGAACAGCATGAACAGTAAATGAGAGAGACTAAGGTATTATAGGATCCCTGCATTGTGCAGGGAAAAGAAACCAAAACAAAAAATACAATCTAAGGAATCAACAAAATATACTGTAACTTTGCACGGGCCTCTAGTTAGTTAATAAGGGGATAAAATTAAGTAGTTAAATATACTTGAATAAGCAAAGTGAGGAAAAAAGGGAGGAAATTCACAGAGATTCAATGGGGCAAGTAGAAAACAAATAAGATGGTGGATTTGTACTTAAATATATCAGTAATTGCAGTAAAAGTAAGTGGATAAAAATCTCAAAGACACCCTGAGAAAAAGCAAACCCAACTATATATGGTTTAAAAGGGACATCTTATATAAAGACTAGAGGCCTGATGCACGAAATATGTGCAAGGGCCTTGGCCCCAGCCCCCACCCGCTGCGGCTTTGGGAAGAAAGACCTCGGGAGGACATCCAGTCTAATTAGCATATTATGCTTTTATTATATAGAGAAATGTTCCAAGTAAAAGAATGGAAAATACGTTATTTTGTGCTAACCAAAAGAAAACTGATGTACCCTAACGCTAATATCAGACAAAGTAGACTTTCAGGCAAAAGTATTATCAGAGATAAAAAAGGATATCTCACAATGACAAAAGAATCAATTCAACAAAAAGGTCTAACAATTGTAAAATTACATGCAATGTATAACTGCTTCAAAATGTATAGTTGATGGAATTAAAGATGATTCTATGCTCACATTGGAAATTTCTCAAAATACCTTGCATAGTTACTGACAAGCTAATTTTTTAAACTTATAAGAATATTAGAGGCCTGGTGCACAAAAATTTGTGCACTCGGGTGGGGGGAAGGGGGAGGACACATTAACTCCCAGATCCCAGAATCATTATAAAGCTGTAGTATTTTAAAAGTCTGGTACTGGTATAAAAATAGACAAGGAGGCAAAGGGAACAGAATAGAGATTAGAAACAGATCTACACACATACAGTCACATGACAAAGCTGACACTGCAATGCAGTAGTTTACAGAAAACAGAGACTTTTCACTAGATCAAGCATGTCAAACTTGTGGCCTACAACGAATATTTTTGCGGCCCAGCCTATATAACGGTCTGTAAGAAATGTTTTAATAAAAATTTTGTAACTTAATTTTTACAATATCCTGTTATGCATAATTATTAATAGCAAACTACAACGTTCACTAATGACTGATTACTATAATCATGTTGCATTCACTTCCCTTACAAGCGGTACGTGCAGGAGCACCATTTCTCTCCACTAATACTAGCAGTGAATATTTTAGCAGCCAATTGCCATGTCATTAGTCTTGTACTGACTTGTTTGGTGTGTGCAACAGAAAATATTTTGCTTCTGGAGAACAAAAAAAATAGGTTTATTTGCGTTATGCTTATTAATTTGTGTAGCTATTTAGTGTCTGGTAGTTAATGTTCAAGAAAAAATATTAATTTTTATTAAAATGTTCTATTATTTTGTTAATTATTACACATTTATTTCAGCCCTTGGTATTCAGCATGTCTCCACTGAAATAAACCTACGTTTATATGAAAATTGAAGCTTTTGATATTTTTGTGGCCCACATAACCGTAAACCTTGTTTATTTGGTCCATGTTAGCCTTTGAGTTTTACATGGTTGCAATAAATGGTGCTGGATCAACTGACTACCCAGGTAGGGGTAAAAGTCTCATACATTTTATAAAAATCAAATGAAAGAAAAAAAAATAGAGCTTCTGAAAGATAACATGAAATAGCTTCATGATTTGGTAAGAGTACTCAACAATTTCTTAAACAGGACATAAAAAACACTAACCATAGAAGAAAAGATTGCTAAGTTGCTTTTATTAAAATTAAAAATTTTTATTCAAAAGAAATTAAGAGAGTGAAAGGCAAACCATAGGGTAGGAGTAGATATAGCAACAATACATATATCCAACAAAAACAAACTTATTTCTAAAATAAAATAATGCCTTAAATCAATAAGAGAGACAAGCCAACCCAATAAGATGTGTAAAACACTTGGACACTTCACAAAACAATTTCTAAATGGTCAAGAGGCATATGATAAAAGCTGCACAACATCAGTAGTAATAAGGAAAATAGAAATTAAAATCATCTGTATATATAAAACCCTAATATGCAAATAGACTGAATGGCGGAACAACCGATCGCAATGACATGTGCTGACCACCGGGGGCGCGTGCGGAACATGGTGGGCATCAGCCACAGCAGGATGGTGGAGCAGGTGAGCGGGGGGCGCCAGACCAAGGTGGGGCACCAGTCACTGTCATCGGGGCGAGCTTATGGTGGTTACTGAAAATTCTTTACTCCCGTGCACTGCGGTCCTGCCTGGTGCTCGCACCTGCCCCGCTCGCACCCACTGCCAACACCAGAGCCACTGCTCGCGCCAGCCCCGATCGCTCAGTGCCATCAGCGGGTGTAAGCAGCAGCTGCCGGCCCCAACTGCTCCTCTGGGCTTCTCCACCTTGCCCTGATCCTGAGGGGTGATTGGGGCCGGCAGTCCCTCTCACACCCGCTGCTGGCACCAGAGCCTCCGCTCGCACCCACTGCTGGTGCCCACCCTGCTTGCACCCGGCACCGCACCCAATCGCTTGGCACCATCAGCGGGTGCGAGCAGAGGCTGCCAGGCCCAATCGCCCTTGATGCTTCTCCACCTTGCACTGCTCCTGAGGGGCGATCAGGGCCAGCAGTCCCTCTCACACCCGCTGCTGGCACCAGCCCCAATCGCTCTGCACCATCAGCAGGTGCAAGTGGGGCTAGTGCAGCCGTGGGCAAACTACGGCTCGCGGGCCGGATCCGGCCCGTTTGAAATGAATAAAACTAAAAAAAAAAAAAAGACCGTACCCTTTTATGTAATTATGTTTACTTTGAATTTATATTAGTTCACACAAACACTCCATCCATGCTTTTGTTCCGGCCCTCCGGTCCAGTTTAAGAACCCATTGTGGCCCTCGAGTCAAAAAGTTTGCCCACCCCTGGGCTAGTGCCTTCAGCGCATGGGAACGGTGGCGGCAGGAGCGGAGCTGCCAACAAAGGGGACCGAGGACTCAGGGCCGTGGTGGGGGCATTGAGGATGGGCTGAGACCCACCCCTGTGCCCATTGCAACCTTGCGAACCACAGTTCCTTTCAAGGTGCACGAATTTGTGCACTGGGCCCCTAGTAATAAAATATTACTTTACTTTCACCAAGTGACCAAATCAGGGCAATAACAAGTGTTCAGGAATGTAAACTAATATTAACATCTGGGAATTTTTTGTTTTTGAGTAAAACTGAGACTCCATAAACCTATGTTTACTGTGGTTTCTTGTGCCTTCTGGCACATGACTATTTACCCAGGTCTGCGAAGCAACAAGAGAAAGTCCAAGGTGTTTCATAGAAAATAAAAATACAACAATCTGGCCCTTGTCCTATCTGCCCCTTTTTTACCCTCCATGTTGTGCATCTTTTGTTTATGTTGTTCCCTGAAATGAACTAAATGTTCATGCTTTGCCAAAATTCACATGAAACCCTAACCCCCAAGGTGAGGTATTTGGAAATAGGATCATTGGGAAATATAAGGTTATGAAGGGTGTGGTCCTGGTCTGATGAGATTAATGCCCTTATAAGAAAAGACACCAGTCTGCTTGCTGACTTTAATGCTCTCCCTTTCTGCCCGGTGAAGACACAGGAGGCAGCAGCTGTCTGTAATCCAGGAAGAGAGCCCTCATTAGGAATCAACCATGCTGGCTGGCACCCTAATCTTGGGACTTCCAGCCTTCAGAACTCTAAGGTAGTTCTGTTAAGATACCTACTATGTGGTATTTTGTTATGACAGAATGAGTTAATACACTCACTCTAAAACATGCGTCCTCCCATTCCTGTGTCCTTTTCCCCAATCCTTATTGTCAGCCCCACCTTTGTAATTTGTAAATGGTTAACTGTTCCCATCCTTTAGGCATACCAGGAAAAATTACTCACTTTCTTTTTTTAAATATATTTTTTATTGATTTCAGAGAGGAAGGGAGAGGGAGAGAGAGATAGAAACATCAATGATGAGAGAGAATCATTGATTGGCTGCCTCCTGCACACCCCCTACTCGGAGGTTGAGCCCGCAACCCAGACATGTGCTCTTGACTAGAATCAAACCCTGGACCCTCCAGTCTGCAGGCCGACGCTCTATCCACTGAGCCAAACCAGCCAGGGCAATTACTCATTTTTCACAATAAGTTCAATGTCTCTAACCTGTGCACCCTGCAACACCATGAGCGTGCATATAATACCTCACTAGACCCCCTTAGAATAGACACCAAAGGAAAAAAAAGGTTTATTTTCCTTTTTATCCCTCAACTCTAAAGCATGGAGTCTTTCATACGGTATAAAACAATTAGTTAAACTAAATGCTTTATCATGTTGTTCATTTGATTTGTCTCACTATCTATACAGTGTATGCAAATTTCTTCCCTAGTAAATTGCATGCCTGAAGCCCTCAGGTCAAATGAGAACCATTCAATAAGAATCAACTGACCGGTGTACTCAGTGGTTAGAGAGTTAGCCCATGCACTGATGCATCGTGGGTTCAATCCCTGGTCAAGGGCATGTGTACCTGTGTTGCAGTTTTGATCCCCGGTCCCAGTACAGGTGCATGCAGGAGGAAACCAATCGATGTCTCCCTCCCACCCTCCCTCCCTCCTTCCCTCCCTCCCTCTCATTCTCTCTAAAAAGCATTGGAAAAAAATATTCTCTGGTGAGGATTAACAACAACAAAATCAGCTGGTATTTAGGCACAGATAGCCATTATGTCACTGAACACGAATACATATTATAGGTAACACCAATCAAGAAGTGTAGATACTTTAAAACAACTTTGATTTTGTAGACACATAGTGGGTATGAATTAAATTACTCAAGTTCACACAGTATAAAAGAACTGTAACTAATACAATTATCCTTTGCACCTTTGTCACTGAAAATTTTAAAGTCAAACTTATGGCTCAATTATTAAATATGTAAAGGACTTTATGCCTATATATTTATTATCTAATTCTGGATTTGATTCATTATAAATCACCTTCTCCTGGGTTTCTATTGTTGCTTGTTTATTTTGCCTGGTGAAGAGCAGATGGCCTTAACCCTTGTCTAACACACCCAACTTCTATACATATGAATAACATACTGGAAAATATTTATCTTCTCACCTGACTGGCTTGGCTTTGCAAGTAGACTCTTCTGGCATTCAGATCTTCAAAGGGAGAAGGTCTTGAGCTTCTATAAGGCTCACTGGTAACAACGGTCTCTTGCTGGAAAAGATGATCTTTCACTCGAGAACTGGGAATATTCTCTTCAGCAGTTGCCTAATGGGAACAATCCCCAACTCATTAGTTGCCAGAATATAAAAACAACAATAAAAAATTAGATACTTTCACTCTAACAAGTATTTAGCAAATCAATGAGAATGTATCACTACCAACACTTGAATAGCAATTCCCAAAACTCAAATGTACATGATTAGGGAGCCATGTCAAAATAATAATTTAAAAAAATCAACTTTATGAACAAACTTACTGAACGTAACTTAGGAAGAATTAGAAGGTTAACCATTCCATGTGAGAGAGATATTTAATTATAATGAGCTTTTAATTACAACTAAAGTGCTCTTTTGCACCTTAAAAAGGAAGGTATGTACTAAGAACTGTGCTACACAGCTATTATTACATCTTTCTAGAATTCTGAATGCAAGTATGTTTAATCTCTATGCATAAATTGATTCCATTTTATTTTAGAGTCCACATAGTACCTTTTTTACTTCATAATTTATCATAAATCTCTTCCCATGTCAATATATAAATATGTACAAGTGCTTTGAAATTGTTACAAAGAAGTTTAGTAGTTTATATATTATATATACCATAGGCAATATTCTACATATGGGCATTGGATTGTTTCCAATATTTTGTTACATACATAGCAATGTGCACCTCCTTATAAATACATCTTGGTGGACTGGTAGTATTATTTCATTAGGATTAATTCCTATAAATAATATTACCGACTAAAGGATATGCATATATTCCAATTATATTACAAAGAGAATTGATCAGTAGTATATGAAAAAAGAACCATTTCCTCACATCTCTGCTCACACTGGGCATTATCATTTACCAATCTTTTCCAATACAATCAAGAAAAACATTTTTAGTGTTATTTTCCAAAAGGATTATCTGTACCATTTTCTTAAGTAAAATTAGTAATAACCAAAACACTTTCTTAATTTTTGTACAAATGAGTAAAACGTGTTCAGGTTTAGTCAAGTTTGAATTTTTTTTTTACTGGATTATAACCCTTTAAAAAAAACTACTACGGGAACATGGACATAATCTTAAGTTAGGTGGTGGGAAGTGCCAAAATTCTTCCACAAGACTAGAAAATATACATACAGTTGCATGATCTTCAGCACTTAAGAATGAAGTCAGATCATGTGGGTTCAAATTTTATGATTTATGCTACTGAAAGCACATTCAATGCTTTCAGTATTGTGCTGGCATCGACTCATCTGTATTATCTATAGAGAAACCCATGCCAACTTTAATGTTTTACTCTCAGAGGCTGGTATAATAATTATTCTCCTATGGTTGCTAAGAGATTGTTTAGCTTTTTCTTTTTCCAAGACTACTATGGCAATTTTGTGTGTAGAGGCAAAAGGATGCCAGGTAAAACGATAAAACAATTTGGGCTGTAGCTCTCTACTAGATCACAAGGCTAGGTGACAGCTGTGAAGAAAATAAAAACAAAATTTGGTTCTCTCCACTTTTGCTCTTCTTCCTGTAGTAATCCTGACACAGAGAAAACTTAAGTGTTGTTCTGCAAGCCTTTTTGATTGTATGTTTCCTAATAAATAACCAATTAAGTATGAGAAAGTAAATATCACAGTCTATTTATTGCTCAAAAACTTCCTTTTTGTATATCACAAATCACAGGTTTCAAAAGGTGTGGCTGAGTCATATCCAACAATAGATGTTTTTAATGATTATACTATTCGTTTACTTTAGAATGATCAAAAAATTTTAAATGTTATTTGATAAAGAAATTTTATATTTCAGTGCTGCATATGCTAAAAATGCTACCAAAGTTATTTTTGGCATTTAAAATTATATACTCAAATTATGCAAACAGCATAGAAAATGGAAAAAATGATTAACAATTCCATGAACTTAACAAAACCACTATTAACATTTTGGAGTAGCATCCAGTAGAAATTCATTTCAGACCTGACTATAATTGTCTCCTATTCATTCATTAGATTTCTTAAGTTACATTTGATTAAAGATAAGAATAAACCTTGAGTTTTAAATTTTGCATTTGTCTATGAGCTTTGTCTGAAAACATTAACAGCATTTATAGTATATTATTTAAGCAACCTGAATACAGTAATCAGTGATGAAACAATATGAAAGGAATATGAGAAATGTACCAATATATAATGCCCAGCAAAAACAGAAAAGAAAAACAAGTCCTCCACCCTAAATTAATAAGCAGAAAAACTAAACTACCTTCCCAATGTAACTTTAGTTTGACTTAAAAAAAAATTGTATTAGATTTTCAGAGATTGTTTATTGTCTCCAAATCTGAGTAAATAGGCAGTAGTTACATAGTTCCTGATAACTATATAAATCTTTATACAATCCTCTAAATGACAAATCTATTTCTAGAATCTAATTCAAACATCACATTCAGAAATACCAACAAAAATTAATGTAAAAGGCTGTGGAAAATAAAGTAAATGTTGAATGGAATGTGAATGGTTAAATAATTAGTAGTACTGTTACATGATATAAGGGCTAAAATTCAAAGACTGTGAAGTCAGATCATGTGGGTTCAAATTTTATGATTTATGCTACTTGAATTCCAACCACCACCATCCCCAATACAAACAAAAATCCTAACAAAAACACAATCAAATGGAAAAGATTGATCCTGATAGTGCTTTTTTAAAAAGTATGTATGTATTTAAACACAACATGCAAGAATTTAAAAAAGGCCTAGCTAACTAAATAAACCTATCTATTAACTTAGTTTTCAGATATTGAGCCTTATTAAAATGTTACCAACTTTGAAAATTAGTATACGAACAATTTATATCATCCTAGCCTATAACAAAATAACTTTAAACAATATAAATCACAAACCTTTTAATCCTTTTGGCTCAGAAATGACATTACCCAATTCTAAAAAAGGGTAAGTTAGTCAAATACTTCTCAGTAGCAGAAAGAAAAGATAGAACAACTTTTCATTTCCTATCAATTAGGTATCATCTTTCTACTTGCCAAAAGCATGAAATCTGAGATCTCTTCCTCTTACTGCCTCAAGTCTGATCTAAATATAACAATTATTACCTCTTTTAGGCTTAAAAACTTAGATAATGAGTTACTCTTTTAAAACCATTTTAGTTGCTTTTGCAAATAATGACCAATAAAGTAAACCTGACATAACCACTACCATAAATCAGTCAATTTGTACTAAAAATAATTTCAAAATGTTTATGCCGGGCCCCATAGGTGAGTTATGAAACAAGATGTACTTTACCCTAATAAAGTAGTTAAAAAGCCAATTTCACCCAACCAGTGTGACTCAGTGATTGAGCGTTGACCTATGAACCAGGTTCGATTCCTAGTCAGGGCACATGCCTACATTGCAGGCTCGATTTCCAGTAGGGGGTATGCAGGAGGCAGCCGATCACTGATTTTGTCTTTTCCCTTAGAATGTCAAATTAAAAAATGATGACAGCAAACACAACAATAGCCGTCCGGTGTAAATAAATCAAAATTACACCTATATTTCTGGCACATCAGCAAATAATAATAATAATACATTTTTTGGTGTGCTGCAGAATTTGAGTAATTAGCTTATGTGTGCAATGAAATGAAAAAAGATTAAAAATTGCTGAGTTAAATGAATTTGAATACTTTATACTTCCAACATCTTATTCCAAAATAAGAATGGCATGCAAAAACTTTGGCATATCATGAAATAATAAGGTAAAGTCAAGAGGCTTCTTTGGTAGTTTTAATTATGGATGTTGATTCTTCTTAAAATTGTTCAAATAGGATGTCTAGAAAAATTTACCTCACATATTTACTAGCCTCTGAGTATTTCTCCTCTGCTTTTTTTGTATGTGTGTTATATGTCACTGAGTTGGCTCCAACTCCTGGCGATTCTATGAATGAATGAATGATATCTAAATCTTTTTTTAATGTGTGTTATATCTTTGAGTTGGCTCAACTTCTGGCAACCCCTAGAATGAATGATGCCTACATCTTTTGCCCACCTTTTTAAGCTGAACTTTAACCAAATTTACTTTCATCATAGGGAGCAATTCAGAACATATTTCCCTATTTCTAGTCCCATATTTTGGTAGAAACCAGAACAAAATGGAACCTTGAAAATGTATTTATTTTGCATTTTATTACTTGTTTCTTATACCTAATTAACTCCAACTTACTGTATTTTTTAAAATAATAATTAACCATCAATAAAATAAACAGATTCAAATATTTAAACACATAAACTCTTTATGTACAATAGGGGAACCAGTAATTAAGATACTTCTAATATAAACAAATTACATAAAACAAACCATTGAAAATTAAACTTGAAAACATATTTAGAACAAAAAACATTATGTATTTTAAGTGGAAAAAACAGATTACAGTATAATAATATAATACATGTATGTACACATTTATGTCTAGAAAAAAACAACAACCTAAGAGAGTATTACGCTAAGCGAAATAAGCCAGTCAGAGAAAAATAAGTATCACATGATCTCACTCATATTTAATTAACAAAATAAACTGATGAATAAAATAGAAACAGAGACATAAAAGCATAGAACAGACTGATGAATTTCAGTGGGAAGGCAGAGGTGAGGGGGTGGGAGAGGAGCGATTAACAGAGGAACTTATCTGCATATATGCATAACCCAGGGACACAGACAATAGAGTGGGTGAAGGCCTGGGAGGGGCGGGTACAGGCTGGAGGGGTTAAATGGGGAGAGGGAACCCCACAAACAAACAAAGAGGAGATCTGTAATACTTTCAATGATAAAGATAAATTAAAAAAAAATTAAAAGCTTAAAAATAGTATGGTGGCTATCATGGATGATAACAATTTATATGATTGCAAATATGCATAAAACAGTTTTCCATATCTTTAGCTCACAACTATTTTTACAATGTAAATAACCTGTTATTAGTACAAGGTAATCATACAAATTTGGGTTCACTCAGTATTATTCTAAAAATATTAAGTTACTGCAGAAAACTTAAAAAACACTGAGAAGTATTAATAAAAAAGCCATGTAGCTCTGAATCTCACAATCCAAAAGTAACTAACAGAAACATCTAACATTTTAGCTGTGTAATGATAACACCATAAAATTGTGTTTTATTACTTAATATAGTGCAAGTAAATTCATAAAATTTTAATAGTTGTATAAAAAATATACCTTAATAAATTCAACCATTCCTATTCTTTTAGATAACTTATTTTTATTATCAATCTTTTATACACACACCCTCAAAAATCTGGGTATAAAAAATTTTTGCACATCTCTATTTCCTTAGTACAGATTATTGGAAATTGATGCATTGGATAAACAGGCATGAATGTTTCTATTTTAAAGGCTTTTTAATACAATTACCAAAATGCTTTCTAGAAAGAATCTAACAATCTACATTTTCTCCAGCAGAACATTAATCTGTCAATCTCATGGACAGACACAATATGGGATATAATATCAATTTTTAAACCTTTGGTCATTAGGTTAACTAAAATATGTTAACTTAAGCTACCTGCTGATTAACAGTGAGATAAAACAGAAGGGTGTCCATATGCTTATTAACAATTTGCAATGCCTTTTCTGTGAATTTTTTATATAAGTACCTTCCTAATGGGTGGGGTATCTGTGATAGTTAATTTTATGTGTCAACTTGTCTAACCTATGATGCCAAGCTATTTGGTCAAACACCAGTCTAAATGTTGTTGTTGTAAAGGTAATTTTCTTATGTGACTAACATTTAAATCAGTAGACTCTGAGGAAAGGAAATTACCCTCCATAGAGTTGGTGGGCCTCATTATAAAAACATTTAAAAAAAAGACTGAGGTTCACTAAAGAGGAAGGAAGTCTGTCTCAAAACTGCCTTTCCACTCAAGACCAAAACATCAACTAGTGACAGAACTTCCAGCATGTCTGCCTATCCTGTGGCTTTTGAACTTGATAATCACGTGGGCCAATTCGTTCAAAAGCAAACAAAAAACAATGTGTGTGTGTATCCAAACCAAAACAACATTCTCTCTATATATGTTATGTACATACATACATATATACATACTATTGATTCTGCTTCTCTGTATTTCTTGACAAATACAGTGCCTTAGAAAGTTTCTTAAAAAGTTATGAGTTACTTATTTATTAAGGCTAGTTATTTCCTCTATTTCAGGGGTGGGGAACCTTTTTTCTGCCAAGTGCCATTTGGATATTGAAGACATCATTCGCAGGCCATACAAAATTATCAACTTAAAAATTAGCCTGCTATGTTTGGCCAAACATTTAATTAACTCACCCCCAATGCCTTGGCAGGGCCAGACCAAATGATTTTGAGGGCCTTATATGGCCCACGGGCCGGACGTTCCCCACCCCTGCTCTATATCCTTTATGTTTAAAAAATTCTTTCAAGCCAACTACTTACTTGTAAGTCATCATCTGCTCCTTCAGTTTCATTTTTTAATGCTGGGCATCCTAAGAAAACAGGTAAAAGTTTAATTAAACATAAAATTTTTGTCTTAGATTTTAGTATTACTGACTAATTGACTATGTCATTATAATACTACAGGAGACTGATCAGAGATCATTCTGGGCTGCCTGGCAACCAATCTGATGTTGGCCACTCATACGTGCCCCTTTATTAAAAGAATAGAGAATAAAGTGATTGTTTTCCTCTTCTGCAGGCAAATTCCCAATTACTTACAAAGAGATGTTTTTCTGTGTGTGAAAAGTGTACTATTTACAGCAAGCCCTGCTCCTGATTTCTCCAAAATACTCAAACACCTAGGTCAGTGGTTCTCAACCTTCCTAATGCCACAACCCTTTAATACAGTTCCTCATGTTGTGGTGACCCCCAACCATAACATTATTTTCGTTGCTACTTCATAACTGTAATTTTGCTGTTATGAATCGTAATGTAAATATCTGATATGCAGGATGTATTTTCATTGTTACAAATTGAACATAATTAAAGCATAGTGATTATTCACAAAAACAATATGTAATTATATATGTGTTTTCCGATGGTCTTAGGCGACCCCTGTGAAAGGGTCGTTCGGCCCCCAAAGGGGTTGCGACCCACAGGTTGAGAACCGCTGAACTAGGTAAACTATGTGCACCACACTCCTCTGGTGTTAGATAATGTCCATGTGTGATCTCCTCAATCTGTCTAAATACTCTGATCCAGGAAACAGTATTTAGTACCCAGAAGCAGGATTTTAGTTGCTATAGTAAGAAAAATAAATGAGCCTTAATTCACTATTGATAGTCAATGGCCAATTGTTGCTATTGACCGTTACGCATCAATGTCTCTGTATACATTTTTATTATGTTCAAGAGAGCCTTTAGTTCTAACAAATTCATAAAGAGGGATTTCTCCTAGCAATGAATTCTGAGTTTATGCTACCCTTGAGACATAGCTAGCATGGAGATGAGAAATCTGTCCTTTGAAAAGGGTTGCAATAAGTTTTTCCTTATTGTTATAGAAGGCTAATAAGTAAGAGAAATTTAATGAGATTGTTCAAAGTCTATATAATAACTGGTAATTTGGTTAACCAGTATATTTAAAATAACGTTTACAAATAATAAGATCGATTGAATACAGTAGCAGTCTATTCTACCTGGCTAGGAGTTTGTAAATTTCTCCTTATAAACTGTCTTTTTGAACATTAAACTCAATCTATTTGACCCTAGTGAAAGTGTGTTCTTATGGGGACATAAGTATAGGCTTCAAAGTAATTCAAAACTTAAACATAAATCATATAAATTTTAACAGCCATAGATAACGATTTTCTCTTTAAAGCACTGGTTCTTCAACACTAGCTAAATAGCAGAATCAACTGGGAAACTAACACTAGAGTACAGTACCAAACCAATAATGTCAGAAACACCTGTTAGGTGAGGCATAAGGGCACCATGCATTTTTTAAATTAAAGTTTATTGTAGTGGTTTGAGAATCACAACATCTGCTAGAGAATCTGAGGAAGCACATTCATTTGTTTTTGTAAATTCGTAATATAGTAATTCAGCTAGGATAACAATTCCTTATCACATTTGAAATGTCTAGGAACTTAAAAATAAATAAAAAAATATATATATAATGCCTCAGCTCCACTCCCCAAATAGTTTGATTCAAGTGACCTGGAGTGAGAACTAGTCATTCTATTTCTCAAAAGCCTCCCAGGTAATTCTAATGTGCAGCCAACATCAAGAACACTGACATAAAAATAATTTATGGGCTCTGATTATAAAAATAAAATGACTGCTATCATTTCATAGAATTTCTTTCTGAACTGGAAATCAAACATTATTTGCTTAACAAACTCTAATATTTAAAGTAGCTAAATAAATTATTTAACCACAGTTTCATGCACTATTAATACAGATTTATACTAAGCATCTCCATGTTCTTGCCTATGGTCTGTTTCATAATTAGTTCATTTCTTCTAATATTCAAAATATACAAATCACAATGTTATCTAATATTGATGCAGTTACTTTATACAGAAGCCATTCTATTATTAAAGATGATATTCCTTTTTAATTAGAAAAACAAATCAAGTTTGACTTGTTTGGGGGAAGAAATTAGTTTTAATGTGATTTCTTTGTTTAATTAAGCAGAGGCCAGTCTTACATGTATATACAGTCTCCCTCTTTTTAAAACCTGCAAGCTTGTGCAAGCTTTAGAGTTAATAATTTTAACAGATCGGAAAGATTACAAAGAAATAGATGGGGTTGTAATATTTGTCAATAATGAAATCAGGTAAAAAGAAAAGGGTTCTGCCCTAACCGGTTTGGCTCAGTGGATAGAGCGTCAGTCTGCAGACTGAAGGGTCCCAGGTTCGATTCCGGTCAAGGGCATGTACCTTGGTTTCGGGCACGTCCCCAGTAGGGGGTGTGCAGGAGGCAGCTGATCGATGTTTCTCTCTCATCAATGTTTCTAACTCTCTATCCCTCTCCCTTCCTCTCTGTAAAAAATCAATAAAATATATATTTTTAAAAAGCATTTCTCTTTCAAAAAAAAAGAAAGAAAAGGGTTCTGACATAGAATAACTGGCGTATACCTATATTTGATTATTAGAAATTTTATCTTTATCATTACCAAAACAAGAATATGACTGATATAACATATACACAAGGATTTTAAAAGCTGGAACTGACTGCTCCCCTCTTCCTCAACCTCTTATTTGAAATCACCTGAATTATCTGAAGGGAACTGTTGATGGGTTCTTCAAGGTAATAAATTTAATTGGCATATATTGTGATGTAACAAATTTGAAACAGACTAAGGAGCCCATTATTTTATCTACTTCACCTACAGTGAGCTTTCAAAGTCTGATCACATATCACAAAAGCTGACTTGCTTAAAATAACTCTACTTTACTATAGATAACTGATGAACAGATTAAGAAAATAGTCAAGAAAACTTACCTTGAGAAATATCCTCTATAGCTCTTCGAATACCTCTATCAAAAGCCCTAGCATCAGCAGGACTTTGAAAGGTAAGGCCAAATTTCTTGTCTTCAATCTTCCAGTGGTGAAATGTTGGAGTGACCTTATTGTAAATGAGGTCCTTTTTAAGCATACATTCCAAAACCACCTGTCAAAAGTTAAATGCCAAAAATTACTATATGTGTCAAATGCATCTAATGTAACTCTTAAATACAAACTGAAGAGCTATTATATTTTAGTGATTATTTCAACCCTATATTAATACAGAGTTCTTGCTACTTAATCTACTTCACAAAGTTATTCACTACAGAAATTAAGATGGGACTGAAGAGGATTTTAGGAAGATGGCAAAGAACCAGGAATCTGTCCTCCTACCTAAACAACAACTGCACTGGCAGAATCTGTCTGATAAAACTATGTTGGAAGTCTGGAATCTGCTGAAAGCCTGCAACTTCCAGGGGAACACATGGACGGTAAATTGTGGTTAATTTCTGGGAGTTGTGGGAGTAGTTCCTGGAGCAGCAAGTACACAAATCTTGGGAGCCAGGGTAGATAAAAAGAATCCTGTCCTACAACTACCAGATATTTGTGCTCTTATCACTGACTGCTGCTTCTGATCACAGAGGTAAAGACAAAGAAGAGGGCAGCCACTGTTGTACCTTCCCTCATTGCTGCAAGTCATTTCTCATCAGAATGAAGTGACTTCCAGGGTATTTAAAGGGCTAGCACCCTATTTTAGCTGTCATTTTTTTACTTTTTCCCATTTTGAGAGCCAGACATTAAATGCAAAAACAACATATTGGGGGAAATTAGAAAGTGACTATGCATACCCAGGGAAAGGCTCAGAAAAGACATAAGAAGACATTAAGTTCATCTTATTCTGATCCTTGGCACAGAGAAAAATAATAATAACAATGTAGCAACAGAAACAGCAAACCATAGGGAAATGAGACAATCTGATTTCCAGAGTTACCACATTATTAGATTCAAATGCCCAGTGTTCAATCAGAATAATCCCAATACATACAAAGAAACAGTACGGTAAGGCTAGCTAAACAAAATAAGGGGGGTGGAGGATGGGGTGGGTGGGTTTAATAGAAACTGGTCCTGAAAACGATCCGATAGCAGATCTACTAAACAAAGGCTTTTTAAAAACTGTCTTAAAAAGTACAAATTGGCAATTACAAAATAGTCACAGGGATGTGAAGTACAGCATAGGGAATATAGTCAATATTGTAATAACTATGTATGGCATCAGGTGGGTACTAAACTTATGGGGGGGTTCAATTCATAAGTTATATAAGTGTCTAACCACTAAGTTGTACAACTGAAACTAATACAATACTGAATGTCAGCTTTAAATATTTAAAAAATTTTTAACTGTCTTAAAGATGCTCAAAGAACGAAATGAAGATATGGAGAAAAATCAAGAAAATGTTGTATGAACAAAATAGAAGTATAAATAAAGACCAAAAAAAAACCAAAACCAAAACTAAAAAGAAACCAAAAAGAAATTCTGGAGCTGAAAAGTACAATAACTACAGTGAAAAACTTACTAGGTGAAAGAAGCAGAGAAAATATTTGTAGAAACTATGGTTGAAAACTCCCCAAATTTGATAAAAAAACATGAATATAAATATGCAATAAGCTAAACACATTCCAAATGAGATGAACTCAAAGGCATTCACACAGAGAATCCTGAAGGCAGAAAGATAAGTGAATTATTACATAAAAGGATCCTAAATAAGGATACCAAATGACTTCTCTTCAGAAACTTTGGAGACCAAAAGATAATGAACAGCATAGAGCGTCACAGCCTGTGGACTGAAGGATCCCACGTTCGATTCTGGTCAAAGGCACATGCCGGGGTTGTGGGCTCGATCTACCAGCAGGGGGCATGTAGGAGGCAGCCGATCAATGATTCTTTCTCATCACTGATGTTTCTATCTCTCTCCCTCTCCCTTCCTCTCTGAAATCAGTAAAAATATATTGGGCAGCATAATACATTTGAAGTGCTAAATGGAAAAAAAAAACTTGTCAATCAAGAACCCTATAGCTGGTTAAACTGAAATTCAAAAGAGAAGGAAAATAAATAAAAGATCAGAGACTGCTGCAACTAGATCTGCCCTGCAAAAAAAAAAAAAAAAAAATGGTCAAGGAACTCTGTCTGACAAGGTGAGATGACAGTGACAACAACTTGAAGCTACATAAGGAAAGACCTCAAAAAGATATATACGTGGGCAAAAGAAAAAAAGCAGTTAATCTACTGGCATAATCAGCCATCATTCTTTGTACATAATTTTAAAAATATACTCCCTAAAACATTTTGCATTGCTCAACTTATACATAATCTCAAAGCCTCCATATCCAAAGCATAAAAATTTCTCATCTAAGTCACACAATATGTTAGAAAGTTGTTTTGCTTCTGACTTTAAGTAGCATTAAAAAATAAACACTCTTGCCCTGACTGATGTGCTCAATGGTTAGAGCATCGGCCTGCACACCAAAGGGTCACAGGTTCAATTCTTGGCCCAGGTCGGGGTGCATGCAGGAGGCAACCAATCACTCACTGTGTCTCACTCACATCCATGTTTCTCTCTTTCTCTTCCTCCCTCCCTCCCTCCCTCCCCTCTCTAAAAATCAATGGAAAAAATATCTTCAGGTAAGAATTAACAAACAAACAAATAAATTTACTCTCATCACATTAAGGACAAAGGTAACTGTCCACCTCAAATTAATAAAAGACATAAAAGTTGTATTTTTAAAAGGTAGGTAGAGATTCTTTTCCAAGGAAATGCCAAATGGCGGATGACACTGGTGCTGCACGAGGGCCTGGAGGACCGGGGCCCTGGAACAGCAGGTTCGCAGCTGCTTCCGTGGAGGATTTGGCAGCCGTATCCGGAGCCGAGGCCACAGAGCTGGTAGAGACAAGGCCTAGGACAAGGAGTGGATCCCCGTCACCAAGCTGGGCTGTCTGGTCATGGATATGAAGATCAAGTCCCTGGAGGAGACCTATCTATTCTCCTTGCCAATCAAGGAATCTGAGATCACTGACTTTTTCTTGGGGGCATCCCTCAAGGATGAGTTCTTGAAGATTATGCCCATGCAAAAGCAGACATGTTCTGGGGGCCAGAGGACCAGGTTCAAGGCATTTGTCGCCTTTGGGGACTACAATGGACATGTTGGTCTGGGTGTTAACACTACGGTGTCGGGTGAATTTCCCGCCAAAATATAAGATGGCGCGGGCAATTATTTAGGTTTCCCGCGCAAAATCAGAGTTAGTTTAATATCTTTTGAAGTATGGGTTCGATTGAAATGAAATTTTCGGTACTCGACCAGCGCCATAAAGTGTTCTCTACTTACAAGGGATTTTTATGATACCTATTACCCCAATGGGTATGAAAAGGTTCGCATACACAGGTAGGTATCTTTGTGAACGGCAAACAAACAAATATTTGGTAATACGCAGTTACAATCGGCCCGAGTTTACACGTTTCCCGCACTCCACCGCAAAATCTATATGAACCGAGTTAAGACGGCTCCCGCGGAGTACGCGCAATTCACGCGAGCCGACTTAACTCGTTTCCCGCAACCCAAGTGCTAAGTACTCAAAGGAAGTAGCCACTGCCATCCGTGGAGCCATTATCCTGGCCAACCTCTTCATTGTCCCTGCGCAGCAGGCTACTGGGGAAACAAGCTCGGCAAGCCCCACACCGTTCCTTGCAAGGTGACTGGCACTGTGCCTCTACTGGTGCACCTCATCCCTGCCCCCAGGGCTACGGGCATTGTCTCGGCCTCTGTGCCAAAGAAGTTGCTGATAATGGTCAGTATTGATGACTGCTATACCTCGGCCAGGGGCTGCATTGCCACCCTGGGCAACTTTGCCAAGGCCACCTTTGATGCCATCTCTAAGACCTACAGCTATCTCACCCCAGATCTCTGGAAAGAGTGTGTTCACCAAGTCTCCCTATCAGGAATTCACTGACCATCTTGTAAAGACCCACACCAGAGTGTCTGTGCAGAGGGCCCAGGCTCCAGCTGTGGCCACCACATAATTATATACAAGAAAAATAAAGTGAATAAAGTCTGCTAGAAAAAAAACAAAACAAAGAAAGACAGGTAGAATAATGCCTCAAAAGACTTTTACCCACCATGTGATTAATACTAAGTCTGCATTCCTGAAAAACAAAGTTTTAAGGGCTGCAAGGATTCTTAAAAATTAGTGAGTTCTGCTGCCTCCCTCCTTCCATTGCCCCTAAACTATATCAGAACAATGTGCTCTGACTTTACTCCATTGGAGTTTTCACTATATTAATTATGTATATTACGATAACAGTAATATTGATAATAATAGGCATACAGAAAGCAGAGCTCAATGTTTACCATATTCATATTGGTATACAATTAACAACCAAACTGTAGAAAACAGCAATTACATTTTTTAGTAAGCAATTACAATTCACCAATACAAAATCAGTAAGTGATTTATTTACTCTGCAGGAAAAATAGGTAAGGAGATAAATTATTTCTAGCTAAAAGAGAGCTATACCTATTAATTACCAATGTAGTAAACTAAAAGGGACTCTACAGAGCTGCAGTGGTTACAACTCTCCCAGAATACATGACCTACACTTACTTCTAGAGCTTCTTTATATGTATCTGGTACAAAATAAGTAATTCTAAAGTCTGTTAAGATTCTCCTAAAGGCAAATGCCACAGCCATTACAAATATAAGCTGAAAAACATTCTGTATATACAGTTGTTAAACTTGAACTGCATCTCTAAGTAATCCTAATTAATAGCCGAATATACCTCTTTCTAGAGTTAAGAGTTCTGGAAGAATGTAAATTTCATCAGACCTCCATGGTTAACTTTCAAAAACATTTGTAAATTAGAGAGTAAAAATAAAAAGGGGATCAGTGGCTCTGACCTCATTTCTACCCAAAATATATTTTACATTAAATTAATATAAAGATAAGCATAGAGTAAATAGCAATTATAAAGTGAATAAGACTGACACAAGAATAACTATGAAAGAATATGTTGCCCAAACAATATGACATCAATAACCTTTAAGATCCATTAAGGATGTGGCTTGTTAACAAATAAGAACAAAGCAAGGAGTCACGTTTTAGAATCAGCATAATACTAGAACTTTTTGAACTTTTGCTCACTTACAAGTGTGTTGGGATTAGAAATGAAGTATTATTATTTATTAGAAACTAAAAAAATCAGTGTATGATAAAAAATTTTAAAGCTAGAAAAAAGCAACAACAGATTCAAAAGCACATTAATGTTTATGGCTGTATTAAAAAAAAATTTTTTTTTTCAGACTTTGACATACCAACAGACATGACCAGGTTTGAGTAGAATATAATTGCTGCAAATAGACTGGCTGCAGGCAGCCTTAGGAAGTGACTATTATAATGGAGGAGGAAAAATACAATTATGTAGGGGTATTTGGAAGAATAGCTTTGCAGTCTAATACAGATCTGAACAGACCTAAATTGGGTAAGACATACCAGTTTAAATTATTTTCTAGCTAGATAAATACTTTTGAACCATGAATATTTTAATGAGATCTTAAAGTCTTTCAATCAAGTACTCACAAAAAGAACAATGTTTTTTCTTTCTTCTATTAAGGTTGAATAGATATTAATTATGAAAAAACTACACATAACAGGTAAAGTCCAAAATTAAGAAAGTGAACCTATAATTAGCATAAACATATTAAAATCTGATACAGATGAGGGGAGAGAGGGAGAAGTGGTTCCCCTATAGCAGCGGTTCTCAACCTGTGGGTCACGACCCCTTTGGGGGGTCAAATGACCCTTTCACAGGGGTTGCCTAAGACCATCGGAAAACACATATATAATTACGTACTGTTTTTATGATTAATCACTATGCTTTAATTATGTTCAATTTGTAACAAAGAAAATACATCCTGCATATCAGATATTTACATTACGATTCATTACAGTAGCAAAATTACAGTTATGAAGTAGCAACGAAAATAATGTTATGGTTGGGGGTCACCACAACATGAGGAACTGTTTTAAAGGGTCGCGGCATTAGGAAGGTTGAGAACCACTGCTTTAGAGGCTGGGAGGTCAGTAATTAGGAGGGGAGACCTTTTTTGAGAATGGGAGGGGGAGGAATTTGAATAATAAAGGTGCTCAGGACCTCAAAGAACTTATGAATAGATTTTGGGAAGCATAAGTTAATGGATTCTAAAAGCACTGGAAACATTTCAATCTCCCAATGTTGTTGTTTTTCCCCCCAAGAAATACTAGGGTATTTGATGGGGGGAGGGGAGAGGAGGAGTGGGGAAGGGAAACCAAGGCCACTTAACAACTAAAACTTCTGAAGATATATTCTAAGTTATTTTGGGAAATACAGACCAAAATTCCCATCATAAAACTACTAGACTTGTTTTCCACAAGCATTTAAAATAGACCAAGCAAAAAATGAGAATAAATGCATTTTTGTTTAACTTACAACAACTAATAATTTGGGAGAGCAGAGTAAAATTAAATATGTACTTTCAAACTACTATGTACTTTATTATAGTTGCTACCTTACAAGTAATAATTTATGTTTACAAATAGTATTATCTAAAAAGTAGTATGGTTGGTAACCAAACCTAAAAAATTTTACTAGTAACTTTCTAAAATACCTTTGAATCATTTCATTTTTTAAACAAAAATTCCAAATTCAAATTATTTGATAACCAAAATCACTAATTGGCATCTCAAACAGTTGCCTCATATTATGAACTTTAGTCTTCCTGATGATATAAAAACTGTATCCTTTATGAAAAACACCAAGGCATACTATTAAATATGAAATTAATTGTTATTAAATACATAGTTTTACTAATCATTAATAAGAATTTATATTTAACACTGTTCTAAACTGCATGGGATTTTAGAATTTTTAAAAAGTAACAAAAGAAACAATGGCGTATTTCTCGCATAACAGCAGTTCAGCTACTAAAAAGGGAAGGAAGGGAGCCAGTACTCCTTCAATATGTCTGTCAATAAAAGAAAAACTGCTCTAGATTAAAGAAGAATAGACAATGACAGCTAATGTCATGTGTTTTGTATTGAAGGAACAAAAATGTTATAAGAACATTATTAAGACAGTTAACAAAACTGGAATATGGAATCTACATTAAAGTACTATATTTATGTTAAATTTCCTCAATAAAATAATTACACTGTGGTTATTTAAGAAAATATCCTTGTTCTTAGGAAAAATACACTAAAGTATTAAGGGGTAAAAGGTAGGATATATGCAACTTATTTTAAATGCATAGTTCAAAAAGTGTGTGTGTGTGCGTGTGTATGTGTGTGTACATACATACCGGGGGAGAGAGACTAAAACCAATGTGGCAAAATGTTAAAAATTGGTGAATTTGGGTAATGGGTGTATAGGAATTCTTGAACTATTTGATTCTTTGCCAAAGACTAGGGAAATGGACAAAGAAGGGCTTAAAATACAAATTAACAGTATTAGTAATGCAAAAGGGGACAAAACTGAATTCACTTAGAAAATAATAAATGCAATGTAATGTTTTATGAGCTCAAATTTGAAAAATTAAATGAAATAATGGATTTCCTAGAAAAGTTATAACTATCAAAACTAATTGAAAAGAAAATAGAAAACCATTATAGACCTATAACCATTAAAGAAATTGAATCACCAGAAAGTGAGGATGAAAGGGGATGAGGGACTGGAGGTGAGATACAGTGGGAATCTATCAGCAACTCTGGAAAACTAAGGACCATAAGCAAGAGAGGCACTCCCTATGAAGAACTGAGGGGATTAAAGAAAAAAACTGTCACAATAATTAGGGCACTGCTCTAACTCCTGGTGGCCACACTAAAGAATAATATAAAATTACTAGAGGCCCGCTGCATGAAATTTCTGCACTGGTGGGGGGTGGGGGGGGAGAGCCCCTCAGCCTCCTAAGGGGAGTGGGCCTAAGCTGTCAGTCAGACATCCTTAGCACTGCCGCGGAGGTGGGAGAGGCTCCCGCTACTGCTGCCTCTGCGCTCGCCAGCCGTGAGCCCGGCTTCTGGCTGAGTGCATTGAGCGTCTGCCCCCTGGTGGTCACTGCGCGTCATAGCGACCGGTTGTTCCGCTGTTTGGTCAATTTGCATATTAGCCTTTTATTATATAGGATTAGGCACAGATAATATTCCTTGCTTCTTTAGTTGGCTCTTTCCAAAGTCCCTATCATAACCTGTTAGATCTCTGAATTGCCAGAGTAAATAAGCTTAAACAATTCTTTTCTCCTTCAACTGGGTCTGTATAATCTGGAGAAGGGCCCACACATTCTGATGAAATCAATCTCAATGATCTAATGATTTAACAGTCATAAACCTTTATTAATTTATTTATACAGCAATATCTATATAACACAAATTATTTAGAAAATCAAGAATATCCAAAGACATAATGATGATTGAAGAGTTTCAGCCTGTAAATGGAAGGGGGCCAAACAGGATATATAAGATTTGAATAATTTAATAAAGTTTAAAAAGGCTATGGATGTTGGGTAAAGAGGTCTCAAATCAATAACTGAAGTTTCTACTTTAAGAAATTAGAAAAAGGGGAGCCAAACACCCAAAGCAAGCAGAAAGAAATGAACAAAAAAACAACACAGAAATAAAATTGAAATAAAGGGGAAAATAATCAATAAAACAAAAGCTGGTTTAAAAAAATAATCCTATATAATAAAAGGGTAATATGCAAATTGACCCTAACAGCAGAAAGACTGGGAATGACTGGTCACTATGACACACACTGACCACCAGGGGGCAGGCGCTCAATGCAGGATCTGCCCCCTGGTGGTCAGTGTGCTCCCACAAGGGGAGCTCTGCTCAGCCACCAGCCAGGCTGATGGCTGCCAGTACAGCGGTGGTGGTGAGAGCCTCTCCTGCATCCTCAGCAGCGCTAAGGATGTCCGACTGCAGCTTAGGCCTGCTCCCCGCTGGCAAGTGGACATCCCCCGAGGGCTCCCGGGCTGCCAGTGGGATGTCTGACTGCCAGCTTATTCCCAATCCCCCAAGGAGTAGGCCTAAACCAGCAGGTGGTCATTCCCCGAGGGGTCCCAGACTGTGAGAGGGCACAGGCCGGGCTGAGGGACCTCCCCCCCCCCACCGAGTGCACAAATTTTTGTGCACCAGGCCTCTAGTAAATTGATAAAACTCTAGCACGACTGACAAATTAAAAATGAAGACATAAATATCCAATTTCAGGAATAAAACAGGATATTGCTAAAGATCTCTTAGCTTTTAAAAGAATAATTAGGATACTAAGAACTTATAAACTAGACAACTGTCAGAAGAAATGAATCAACTCTGTGAAAAACATTTTATCAATACTCAATCAACATAAAAATGTTAACCTGAACAGTCCTATAACCATTGAAGGAACTAAATTTTTAATTTAAGAGTAATCAAGAAGAGAACTCTCTACACTGAGATGGTTTCAACTGGAGAATTCAATCATATATTTAAAGAGGAACTAACACCAATTTTACATAATCTCTTCTGGAAAACAGAAGAAAGGGGGAACACTTACCAATTGATTTTATGTGACCAGTATTACCTGAAACTAATACCTGACAAAGATGGTACCAAAAAATAAAACTACAGACCAATATCAATCATGGTCTAAAACACAAAATTCTTCAACAAAATACTAGCAAATCAGATCTAATAACATATAAAAAGATATACATCATGATCAAGTGGGATTTATTCCAGGTACATAGACTTTGCCTATGTATGTCCAGTTTTGATTGATTTTTGAATGTTGACTCAGAAAGGCTTGAGTCAACATTCAAAAACCAATCAATGTAATCTATCATGTCATCAAGCTAAAGAAGCTCTAGCAGTTAACATAGAAAAGGCACTGCACAAATTCAAACATCCACTCATAATAAAAATTATCAGTAAGTTAGGAATAGAGGGGGATTATCTCAATTTTACACAGATTGCCTATTAAAAAACCTACAACTAACGTCATACTCAAAGGTCAAAGACAATGTGTTTCTACTAAGATCTGATGAAAGCAAGGATGTATACTATTGCCATTCTTGCTCAACATAGAACTGGAAGTTGTAGCCACTGCAATAAGGAAAGAAAAAAATAAAATAAAAGGCATAGATTAAAAAGAAATAAAACTGTTCATATTTTTAGATGACATGTCTACTTTAAACAATCCCCGGGAATAGAACAAAAACCCTCAGAGTTAAGCAAGGTAGTACGATAAACAAAAATTAATCACATTTCCATACACACAACGAACATGCATTAACCAACATTATAAATACAACATCATTTACAACTGCTCCAAGAAAAATGAAACAGAGGTATACACCTAACTAAATGTATCTATGTGCTGAAAAATGTCAAAAGAATTCAAAGGGGGGGAAAGGAATGCAAAGATCTAACTAGAGACATAGGGCATTCATGGACTGGAAAATTCAATATAGTAATAATGTCAATTCTTTCCAAATTGGCCCATAGGTTTAACACAATTCCTATCAAAATCCTAATAAGGACAAAATTATTCTAAAATTTATGTGAAAAGCAGACTCTAGAATAGCTAAAATAATCTTGATAAATAAGAATAAAATGGGAGACATCACTCTACCCAATATTAAGTCTTACAAATATAGCGACAATAATATATGGTATAATACTTGTGGAGGGAAAAATAGAACAATGAAACAAAATGGAGAACAAATACAAAAATGCTCAACTGATTTTTAACAAGAGTACAAAAGCAATTTAATGGAGGAAGGACAACCTTTTCAACAAAGGGTGCTAGAAGAACTGGACATTCATAGGCCTAAGAAATTAACCTTGACCCAAGTATCATACCTTAGGTAAAAATTAACAACTATAAAACTTTTAGGAAGAAAACACAGGATAAATATTTGGGATCTAGGGCTAGGCAAAGAGTTCTTAGATTTGATGCCAAAATCATGATCCCTGAAAGGAAAAAGATTGATAAACTGGAATTTATAAAAATTAAAATCTCTGTTCTGCAAAGGACTCTGTGAAGGAGATAAAAAAGAATGGGAGAAAATATTTGCAAACCATATATCCCCAGTCAAAAACTAGTATCTAAAATATGTAAAGAACTCTCAAAACTCAACAGAAAAAAACAATCCAATGAGAAAAATGGCAAAGGATGTGAACAGATATTTCACCAAAGAAGGTACACATAAACACATGAAAAGATATTCAACACCATTAGCTGTTAGGGAAATCCAAATTAAAACCACAATGAGCTATCATGATATACCTATACCAATGACAAAATAAAAAATAGTGATTACAGAAAATGCTGGTGAGAATGCCTAGAAACTGGACTGCTCTGGTAAAAATGTAACACAATATAGCCACTCTGGGGGAAAAGTTTGGCAATTTCTTACAAAACTAAACATGCAACTACCACACAACCCAGCAATTACATTACGGTCATTTATCCCAGAGGAATAAAACATATGTTTACAGAAAAATTTGTATATGAATGTTCTTACCAGCTGTATTTGCAATAGCCCCAAACTGTAAAGAGCCTTCATTTCCTTTAGTGAAGCAATGGTTAAACTTTGGTACACAGTTGTCGTAGAACACCAGGCAACAATAAATAGGAACAAACTATTGATACACACTCAATAACCTGCCATGAACCCACAGGAACTATGCTGAATGAAAAATACCAATCCTGAAGTAACATATTTATGATCCCAATTACATAACACTTTTGAGATGACAAAATTATAGAAATGGAGAACAGGTGAATGGTTTCTAGGCCAAGAGGGAGGTAGGTGCGCTTTAAGTACCAGGGGAAAGGATTCTTACGGTTACTGAACTGTTTCGCATCTTTTCTATCATAGTGGATATATGTGATAAAACTATATTGACCTAAATGCAGACCCAAATGAGTACAAAACTGGGAAAATCTGAGTGTGATGGACTGTGTCGATGCGAATATATATACTGGTTGTGATACACTAGTTTTGTAAAATGTTACCATGGGGAAAACTGGGTAAAAGGAAAACAAGATCTCTTTACATTATTCTTTACAAGAGCAATTAATGATCTATAATTATCTTGATAAAAAGATCAATTTAAAAAATCTACGGAGATTTCAGAAAAATTATTATCAAATTCTGATGAGGAAAACATTAAGAGATATCAAGGAATCCTCCTTACTGTGATAAATGACATCTGAAAATAATATCTAACGTTCTACTTCTCTATACAACACTAGAAATCCCATTAAATTAATAAAAAAGCTAACCGTATCACCAACATTATCTAATATTATTTTGGAAGTTCTGACTAGCACTATACAAAAAGATGAGTTGCATGAAATGAGCTTTAAAAGAAACCAAAAATGACCCTCTGCCCAAATCATATATAATAGTCACTAAATTTTTATATACATAGAAAAAAACTTAAGTGAATGTACCCATATTTTAAAAAAATTGTTTAGTTATGGGAAAATGAGCAAAATTATACCTAAAAGAGGGGGGGGGACTAATGAGGGGGAAATTAGTATTAGCAAATATATAAAACTAATTTTAAAAGTATAATATTCACATAAAACCAATAGACAAAAAAGTGGAATTAAATAAGAAGTGGTATGGATTGAATTACATCCTTCTGAAATCTAGAAAGAGAGCTCTCACCAGAAACCGAATCAATGAGTACCCATATCTTGGACTTCCCAGCCTCCAAAATTGTGAGAAAATAAACTTCCACTGTTTTAGCCAGCCAGTCTATGGTATTGTCTTCGGGTGTCATGAGCAAACTAATACAAGAAAAGTCTAGCATAGAGAAGATACTCAAACAGCTGTTTATTAATTAAAAGAATAGCAATCAACCAATCAATTAAAAAGCATGCTACATTCACATGATAATTTAGATTCTAATAGAGCAAAGGTAGTGACAAAATATTTAGAAAGCTAATAGTGAGATAAAAAAGTTTGAACTTTAACTATTAGGGAAGCTACTAACTATTGTAACAATTTAATTGGAATGTAATGGAAGGAATGTGAAATGTATCACAATCAGGTATAAAGGAGAAAGATGAAGGCAAAATAATCCTGCTGAGCCCAATAGACCAGATCAACCAGTATAAACCGTAGCTAGAGAATGGAATGACTTTAATCTAAAGCAAGCCAACCTATATATATATGGCTAATATGGAAAGTGTCCCCTTGGGAGTTCGACCGGGAGTTCAATTGCTCGCTATGATGTGCGCTGACCCCCAGGGGGCAGCGGGGGACATGGCAGGTGACCAGTGGTGGTGGTGGGGGAAACCGTGCGGTGGCAGCATGTGGGTGACGAGGGAAGGAGGAGGCAAGGAGGCGGGGAATCTGATTGGCCCTGATCGCTGGCCAGGCCTAGGGACCCTACCCGTGCACAAATTTCATGCACTGGGCCTCTAGTTAAATAATAAAGAGGAAGTTTAGTATATTCAGTAAAGAGAGTACTGAAGGAAGTTAAGAGTTAACCTGAAGTTTTCTAAAAAAAAAAAGAAATTATAAGGCAGGTAATATGGGAAATATGCTAAATCTTAATTTCCAGGAAACAGCTATCACATGGCTCTAAAAGAAAGATAATATATATGCTAACAGGCAGGTTTTATCTCTTCAGGGAATATTGGCAATATTAAGAGTTAACTGTTGAAAAACAACTGCCAAGAGAAAGTCACAAAATTTATGGTTATACAAAGAAGTCATTAATAGTACAATTTATCATCTTTTCAATGGATTGACCCTAAAATGAGCAGCTAATTTTGGACTAGATGAATGTTGTTGTTGTTACCATTATTATTAGCATTTTTTCCAATTCCAATCCTTAACAGCAAAACTGATTTGCCCAAGGTGCTTTCTCTAATTAAATTTTCCTAGTTTTCTGCTTATGACTTATCTGTGACAATAAAAAGGAAATTGTTCCTGTCATTGTTTCCTCAGGACTAGCAATCTGCCTACATTCTCTACTCCACATAAACTCTTGATATGCTATCGATTGTTATTTAGTTAATGTAAAAGAGGGGAAGGCATTTCCATAAATTCAACACTTGCTTTTGGTAAAGATAACTAAGTAAGGCAGTATCATGGAAGTGATTGACTTTGGGAAAGAGCAGAAAGATTCAAGATAAAGGAAGTAAAGGCCAGATTATAAAAGTTCCTCCACACAGCCCTGGCCAGTGGTTCAGTTGTTTGGAGTATCGTCCTGTACACCAAAAGGTTGTGGTTTTATTCCTGGTGATCGCACATAGGTAGGTTGCAGGTTTGATCCCCAGTGGGGTGTGTGGGAGGCAACCAATCGATGTTTCTCTCTCACATAGAAGTTTCTCTCTCTCTCCCTTCTCTCTCTCTCAAACAAAACAAAACGAAAATCAACAAAAACATATCCTTGGGTAAGGTTTAAAAAAAAAAAGTTCCTCCCCGCAAATAAACTCCCTATACTTCTTTCCTGATTTGTTTTTCCCCTTATCAGTTAGGACTCTCTAGCATATTAATCTTATTTACTTATTGTAACATTTCTTTGTCCCTCACCAAAATGTATATTTATCTTAAAAACTAGAATTTCTGTCATTGTTTATTTGGATATTCCTAGTGCTTAAAACAGTGTCTAGCACACAGCAGCTTCTCAATATATATTTGACTCACCTTTAAAAAGGGAATATTCTCTTTTAATAATGTAAAATTCAGTGAAGTTCCTTCAGGGTAAAATAAAGTAAAAACTCAGCAGGTAATTATCTACTGAAGTAGTTTAAATGACTGACAAAAAATTTAGATTGGATTTAAGAAGAAAATAATAAAAAAGATACTCAAGCCAGAGGAATCTAGTGAAACTGGGGAAAATTGAAGGCACAAAGTAATAGAGTAAGCATGAAATTGTAGAGCAAGGGAAGGGGAATAAAAAAGAAATGAGAGGAAATTGTAAAATTCCTCAAATGGAACAGTTCTGGATAACAACCAGATCCAGGAAAGCAGCCTGCTGAAATGAAGACCAAAAGGTCAAGACTGTGCAAGCAAAGTAGCCAAGAATAATGATGAGGTTCAGATGTGGAAGAGTTGCTATGGGAAGGAATTGCTAAGGTCAGTAGATGAAAATGAAAGCTAATGGATGGTGATTTGAATGGAACACTGTCAATAAAGGGGTTTATATATGTATGTAGTTGATAGAGCAATACTTCGGCGAATAAAGCATAATTAAAATTATGCTAACACCATCTATACTCCCACTTCCCCCCCTAACTGTGATATTATAGTCAAAGGAGAACCAGTATCTTTCAAGAGACAGAGCTGCTGAATCTTAAAGAGAAAAGTAGTTAATGCAATTGGTTTTTAGTGGAAGATTGAGGTTTCACAATGCAATAATTCAGAGGCACAATGGGAAAAGCCAAGTAAGAAATTAATGTTCTGTACTTTTATAAAGTTCAATCCAAGGCAGAAAGATGTGTCCCTGGTCTTTTAAAGTGTCCCATGATGGAAAGGGGGTGAGTCTCACTGTTAATAAAGCTACTCCTATGTTTTCTCCCTAGAAAACAAATCCTCTAATTTTGTTTTAGGCTCTAATAACTGAAAAGAAAACTCATTTTTACAATGTCATTTTAAACAATAAAACTATTATCTTACAGGCATTTTTATTTTTTATAGGTCACTTTTTATCTACAACCTAATTATATTTATTAATCTGAAAAACATATCCTTAATCTCTTTGGCAACTTCCTAACCTGAAATTTTTCTTATTTTCCTTTTCTTCACTTCATTTTTGCCTTTATTATTTTTACCTTTACCATTAATAACTTTGTCACTATAAGTTTATAATGATAACTATCGTATAACTTTGCTGACATAACAGTGCCTTTTTCTTATTTCTACAGACTATCTCAAGTAATACATATGTTGTAAGAGTCCTATTGTATCTTTCTGTGTAGCCTATTCCATATTTTGTCATCTCTTAGCACGTAATATGCTTTTAAAAGCATAATTTTAATTACATTTGTAAGTTTACAGTATTTTATTGCCTACTACATAAACATAAGAGTACATTCCCATGGTAATTTAAAACTTTTAGTAGTAAATATTTTAGCAAAATTTTAATGTCATTATGGACAGTTTATTCAGCTACTTATAAAGACTTTAAGGGTGTGTTATAATACAGTGTTTTAAATTTACATATCACATACAGTTCAGCTAAAAATGATAAAAAAATATAACCTATACATATGATAAAATGTTTTCCAATAAAATAAAGTGTCATACTAACAGAGAAGGGCCTATCTAATATATCTAATAAAAAAATGAATGCAAAAGAGAAATTTTCTATTATAGAGAATGTGAAGCTCAGTAAAGGTTAACTATACAAAATAACAGTTAAATTTTAGCTAGCATTTAAGAAATATGTGATCGAGGATAACACTAATTTGTACTCGAGAATTAAAGGAAGAAATCAAGGTTATAAAGATTTAGAAGGCAATGGAGGCTACAACTTATACAGATCAAGAAAAGCGGTTCTGAGAATCTATCCTTGTTAAAGACCATTCCATACCCAAGTGTCTGGAAGAAAGGCAGTACTCTGATTACCTTAGAATACAACACCAAACCCTGTTTTTTCTCAGTGCTTTCCAACTTTTTCCTCAGGCACCCTCAAAAATATAACCTTTATAAGGCATCCAGGAAAGAGGAGTTGCTACCAGTTAAGAGGCAACAAACCAAGAGGCTCCAGCCACTTTTATTCACGGCGCATAGCTTGGGAAGCTCTCACTTCGAGCAGCAAAAGGGTAATCTGTAAAATAAACTCTACCTTTATGAGCATCATAAAAACAAGAAAGTAAGCATCACAGGAAATAATTTCTGAGTACTCAGAATGAACAGATCAATAAATGAATGAGTCCTACCCCCAAAACACACAAACTGACTTCCTGAAAAAAATCCCAGTCAGCTTACTCTTTATTTATGCTCGTTTCTTATTAAAAAATAGTGATAAATGAGTGAAATATAAACCTTTTAGAAGTGTAAAAGACATATTTTAATACAAGTGATTGCACATCAAAAGCTGCAAAAACTCTTCTACCAAAGTGCTTCCTTCAGCCTTAAGAAAAGCCATCTTTCCTTTCACTACTATTACCAGCATTCTGATTTATGAACACTCTTTAAAATATTACCAATATTTCTTTGTTAGCTATACAAATGGCCATGGTACTCCTCTGTACTAATTATCTATTCCTTCTTAAAGACCACAAGTTTTTCTTGGGATATGAGGGGCAGGTATTTCACTTCATTTTTAGAATTTATCTAAGGTAAAGGATTCTAAGATGTGACCAACAGACAAAACGGGTACAAAACAGTTTTTAGCAAATGAGGATTTTAAAGATAACTATCAACTTGGGAAGAACGCTGTAAATTTATAGACTCAATAGTCACAGCGTACTTCTTTCTTAGATAAATAAAAAAACTAGAACTCAGCATACGGAATTGAAATAAAACCAATCAATAAAAACCTCTACAGAAATGGACATTAAGAATCCAAAATGCAGTGACAATAAAAAAATATATATACTTCAATTCTGTATTGCTTCAGAAGTGTCTTGATCAAAAGTGTATTACTCAGCAGAGGGGGGTAATTAATCTGCTTATTTCAATGTCACTGTCCTATTTGTCTTGAAATTCCACAAGACACTGCTGTTTTAAATTTATAACCATGCATTATTGCCTCTGTCTTTAATCATACAAGTCCCCATAAACTAAAATGCTTTACTATATAGCTAATCTCTGCAAGAAATATGGCAACCCTCCAAGTGAATAACTTTTCCTTCATGTCTACACTGAGATATATTGATTACCCTGTTACACAGATAACAAGCTTCCTCAAGGAGAAGTGGTCAGGTGAAACAACAAATGTTCTGATTCCTAGTCAGTGCATCTATCAGAAGAATGTATTTTCTTGTTAGTCTATTATAATTCTACACCTAAGGGCTCCTTTTAAGCCTGCCATAGGGAGTAAGTTTGTGTTCTTTCTGAATCCCAGGTTTATCCGAACTAGCTTTATGTCAAAGCCACAATGACCAACCCCTAATCCATCAGTCTGAGCTGATTCTGATCAGCCTCACTCCTAGTTATGCAGATTATGTCATTTATTAAATTACCCTAAAATAATCTGTCCATTAATACAGCTAATATTTTTAGATCATCAGTATTTTACACTCAGTTTCTAAAATCAACAACTTCTCCTCCAACAACATTTCCCAGTTACCATTAGCTCAGATGAGTAGTATTATAGTCCAGGACAAGTCACCATAAACTCTTTCTGAGAAGTCTACAAAGCCTTATTTTAAACTAAAGGCCTGGTGCATGAATTCGTGCATGGGTGGGGTCCCTCGGCCTGACCAGTGATCAGGGCCAATCGGGCCCTGCCAGCTTGGGGGGAGGGACCGAGGGAGGTTGGCTGTGGGAGCACACTGACCACTAGGGGGCAGCTCCTAAGTTGAGTGTCTGCACCCTGGTGGTCAGTGCGTCGTCATAGTGACCGGTCAAAACCGTTGCTTAGGATTTTATATATATAGATTAGCAATAGTATGTGCCAGCCACCATCTTATGGAAAGCCAGAATCACCTTTAGATACTGGGGTTTCCTACAATCCTAAAATGACATTCTGGTTCACTGAGATGCATTGTTAGGAGTGAATCATAAGCTCACAAAACACTAGAACTGGGAGACTTTCAAGATGACTTAGGCTAACTCTCCCTTTCACTGAGGCAGAAACCGGGGCACAAGAAAGTTAGTTTAAGAAGAAAAGTTAAATAACTGAAATAATTCAATAGTAAAGATTATTCAGAAACCAATAACCAAAATTAAAAATAAATTTATTTAAAATGCTAAAGCCCTGACTGGGTAGCTCAGTTGGTTAGAGCATCCTCCCGATATGCAAAGGTTGTGGGTTTGATCCTTGGTCAGGGCACATACGAGAATCAACCAATGAATGCATAAATAAGTGAAACAACAAATTGATGTTTCTCTCTCTTTCTCCCTCCCTTTTAAATCAACAAATTAAAAATAACTTAAAATGTTCATGTATGAAAATTTTAGAATTTAAAATACATTTTTCAATAGAAAAAAACATCATAGATGCTTAACCAGTCCACAAACATATTTTCATGTGCCACGAAATTATTACTCTTCTTTGATTATTTTCAATTATTTAAAAATGCTAAAACCAACTCATGGGCCGTACGAAAACAGGTGGCAGGCCTGGATTTGGCCTGTGGACTATATAGCTTGCCAGCCTCCAGTCTAGGAGATAGTGGAGAGAAGGAGAGGCAGGGTGTACCTGGTTTAATAACTAGGGCAGTGATAACAAACCTATGACACGCGTGTCAGAGGTGACACGCGAACTCATTTTTTTGGTTGATTTTTCTTTGTTAAATGGCATTTAAATATATAAAATAAATATCAAAAATATAAGTCTTTGTTTTACTATGGTTGCAAATATCAAAAAATTTCTATATGTGAGACGGCACCAGAGTTAAGTTAGGGTTTTTCAAAATGCTGACACGCCGAACTAGGGTAGGGGGACTACCCAGGAACACTTCCATTAAACTTAACCACAAAAGCAGCTCTCCTCTAACATGGGTGCATTAATGTTATTTCCAGTTGCAAAAAAAAACAGGAATAGTTCATCATGCTTAATATTAAAAGAGTTTCAGAAAACATAACCATTAATCCTGGGCAAAAATAATTCTCATCAATTATGGCACACTAATAATTATTTTAAATTAATAATTCATTCTATGGAATCTTAAAATTATAATAAATGCATTATCAGTTACCATTTTGTCCCTGAGCCGCTCTCCACGGATAAGAAAGTCAGAGCAGCCATCCTCTTCCTGGTGGGAGGCTCTGCAGACAGTGACGCAGCTCAGTCCACTACCTCCGAGGGGCAGCCATCCGCCACTGGAGTCATCCCGGGTCATCACCACAGCTCGCACTCGTGCATAACTATTACTAAAACAAAGGCAAAGATTATAAGTTAGTTTTTCCGTAAACAAAAACCAGCCAAGCTTCCAGTCTTGTTTGAGAAATCAAAGACCACATCAGTTAAAGTGCTTACTACTTCCATGATAGTCTACAGAAAGTAATCTACTTGAAAGATGTCAAAAACATAAACTAACTTAAAAGGTTAACCTTTATTTTAAAGATCAACCTCACAATAAAAGACTACAGAACTCTTATTTCAATTAATCATTTGAATAGTTCAAGCACATTTGATTGTCATGGAACAAGTTAAGAAAAACCCCAGAGACAAACACTGTCAAATTACATAGGCCCTCATCAAATTTGTCTATATATTCAACTGCTGCAGTACAACCAGGATAAATTACTGCTATATTTTAGTATATTTAATAGTGACACCTATAACTTTCTAACATTTCTGGAATTTATTATAAATAAAATTCTGAAATTGAGACAACATGTTTTTTATATCTTCTCACAGCTTGGAATCTAAATCACACGAATCATATAAAAACAAATGTTCTGTTTCAATAACTTATCAAGTAATTGAAACCTGAATTTCATGCCTTCTTTTTGGAAGACTATTCGTAAGAGACTACACTACATTCTAGTTCTATTCAGAATCATTTCCCAATATTAACCGCAAATACTCTTTACATAAAATCTAAGAAGTGTGTTTCATCTACTAATGTTCTAAATAACTGACATCTAAGCATTTTAGTTCTAATGCTTTTAATATAATAATTATTGATGAAATCCTTTCTAAAAATAGTATACCTTGCTAACTTAGAAAAATATACTGAACATAAACTTGTTTTGGTTATTGAATATCAACTGAAGTTCTATGTTAACAGTTCTATGCTACTCAGCCTCTATGTTCTAAGTCCTAGATTGCCAGTTGTCATTTCTCTTGCCATAGTGCCTGTTTAAAATATTCCACTTTCCTTTTTTCATTTTACATATTTTATTGAAGTATACTTTACACACAATAACATATTCCGATCTCAATATATAATTCAATAAATTCTGACAAATGTACATGTCTTCATAACAAACACTGGTAATCATGCTATAAAAGATTTTATGATTACAGAAACGTCCTTTAAGCCTCTCTCCCATCAAATAGACAACCATGGTTCTGATTTCTAGCATACACATTAGTTTTGCCTATTATGGGATTTCATATACATGGAATCAGTGTCAATACTTGTACCTTTTAATTCACAGGGTAATATGTTTTTATATATATACTAGTGACCCAGCGCACGAAATCGCATGAGACCCAGACCCACGGGAAATCGTGTGAGACCCCAGACCACCGAGTCCCGGTGTGCCGTGGGACCCAGAGTCAAGTCCCCACCCACCCGCGCGCACCTCACCATGCATGCAGCCTACTGGTGACCGATCTTTGGTCCTTATGGTGTTACGACCACTGGGTTTTTTATTATATAGATATTTTTATTGATTTCAGAGAGGGAGAGATAGAAACATCAATGATGATAATAATTGATTGGCTGCCTTCTGCATGCCCCCTACTGGAGATCGAGCCTGCAACCAAGGCATGTGCCCTTGACAAGAATCAAAACCCAGGACCCTTCAGTCTGCAGGCCAAAGCTCTATCTACTGAGCCAAACCAGCTAGGGCGGGTAGTATGTTTAATTGTAAACTAAAAAACTGTTTTCCAAAGTGGTTGTACCATCATACAGTCCATCAATAATGTATGGTAGCATCAATAATGTATGGAAGTTGTGCCACATCCTTACCAACACTGAATGTTTTCAGACTTTTAAATTTTATTCATTGTACTGAGTATATACTGGTAACCTATGCTGGTTTTAATATCAATTTCTCTGATAACTCATGATGTTGAACATCTTTTCATATGCTTACTGGCCATTTGTATAGCTTCTTTGTTAAGTCTTTTGATCATTTTTTTATTATGCTGTTTTTATTACCAATTCTTCTAGAAGTTCTTTATATATTCTGGACACAAATCTCCTGTAAGAGAGCTGTACACTTTTAAAACTATACTGTGTTGTGGCTTAGTGAGGAGTCTAAAGTCAAACTTTCACACGTTAGATCCTGGCTCCAAAACTTACTAGCTGTGTGTCCTTGAAAAGTTACAGAGAAGTTACAGAACCCACCTTTAACAAATGTAAACAATGCCTGGGATATAATAATCACTATTATTACTACAACAAAGAATTTTAAATTGAAGTAGTTGTCATCCTGATAATTCAAAGCCATATAGGGAAAAATAAAATGTACATGGTCAACCATAATCCTCTATTATTGGGGTCAAAATAACTTTTTGTATAGAAGCTTTGAAAGTCTTTAGCTTTACAGGTGACCATTCTATTTAAACTTTTTATTATTCAGTTATTCAGAGGCTCTAATTCTTATTTAGGCCCAATTCTTATCAATCTTCAACTCAGAGTACTGGTCAGTGGAGGTGTGGGTGCATAAAAGCTGGACTGAATTATACCAAAACCCAGCACCTAACTTAGACATATTAGGTTTAAATGTTTGTGAACTAAACTCATACATTTGAAGCTCAACACATTTGAAGTCCAGTGAAGTTACCAAGTCACAAAGGAAGTGGGTCAAAACCTAAATTCAAGTTCCCAATAATCATTTAAGTGTCTATTTACTATAGAACCCTAACTCTTCCTTCTTGTTTAATTATTTAGTCAGCTGGGAAATTTAAGAATTTTATACTAGATTCTTTAAGACTTGGAGTAAAATACCCAATGCAGAAGCTCAGGGTATCTTGACCTCTGAGTGGGAGAGCAGTTGTTCTCTTTAGGGCATAGACTCTTATTTTATCACCTTTGAATCTTTCTCTCATTTATAATTTGTATAATGGTTCTCAGACATATTTTATATTTTAAAAATATAAAAATATACATAAGTAAGATTATTTTTAAAATATTTAAAAGCCTAGTGGTTATTTTACGATGATGAAATTTGATATTTTCCCCTTCATTTCTCAGTTTCTTCAAAAATTATTTTTATTCATATTTATAAACTGTAAGTAATCTAAATAAATTAAAACCCATTTTTAACTGCCTTTGGCTTTATACAAGACTAGAGGCCCGATGCACAAAATTCATGCAAGAGTAGGCCTTCCTTTCCCTGGCTGCTGGCACCAGCTTCCCTCTGGCACCCAGAACCTGGGCTTCCCTCCAGCTGCCGGCAAGCATCTGGGACCCTGGGCTTCCCTCGCAGCCCTGGCTTTGTCCAGAAGGTCGTCCGGTCTAATTAGCATATTATGCTTTTTATTATTATAGATAGCATAAA
>NW_005871086.1:7245801-7290855 GCF_000147115.1 Myotis lucifugus | reverse complement strand
CAACCACTCCCAAAGACTAATGGCAGCTCTTACAAACTCTGTCACACTCTTCTTCCTTGTAGCAGAGTAAAATTTGCACTTGTCATTCCCTCCGTAGATAAAAGTGACCTAAGGGCAAGAAACCAAATCCTATCCTTCTATTTAAAGTATAACAGACTATTTTTTCCTGATCACGCAAGCAATAGAAGTCCATTCTAATAAATATAGAAAATAAGTAAAAGTAATATTTGCCATCATGGAATTAATATTCAAAATTTTGTTGGCTTTTACTCTCTGGGTATATTTGCAATTTATTCTTCTCTGACACAGCAGTCATTTATAATAACAATGTGCTCTCAGAATTTCACTCTTGAGTGTCTTTAAAATATTTAGTTGAAAGGCATTTGTTCCAACTGATTTATCCAAAAAGACAAATCTGACAAGAATTTAGTTCTGTAGTATTATTTTCGAAAATACTTCCAACTAAAGCTCTGTTCTTCACTTCGACAATGAACTACATAACAACCACTTTTGCAGCCTAGCTTTCATTCCAATGAAGTGAAGAGACTCTTGTAAAATGATGCTTGGTTTCCTTTATTTTATTCAAAATCTAAATTGAACCTCAATTGTTAACCTCTGGTCTTATTTGAACAATTACATCAAATATATCCTTTCATGCCATAGCAGGCGATTTAGAAATCAAGGTGAGAGGTAATGTTGGATTGGACTAGAGTGCTAATAATGAACACAGAGAAACTGACTGATTTGGGTGGATGTTGGAGGAAGAGCCAAAGGGCTTGATGAGGTTATAGCTACACAGTAAGTATTCTAAATTATCTAAAATTCTTAATAGTAACTATGACCTTTATTTTATAGAATTTTCAACTGGCATTTCAATAAAGTTAAAGCAAAATGAGGACCAAACACAAAGATAAATGGACTCTTAAACCTCCTGCTGTTATTAACAAGCCTACAATATATCCACTCATCTACCTTCTTGCTCTTTTCATTCTTTCTTTACTCTCCTTCAAATGGGTTGTCTTTGTTCTATTAATCTGCATAAATTCTTTTTATTATAAATACTAATTCTTTGCCAGTTATGTGAATCATAAATCTGGCTTCTTTTATTTCTAAATGTTGTCTTTTAAAGAACAAAGCTTTTATTTTACCATGGTCAAATGTATTTCTTTTCCTTTATGATTTATGCTGTTGACTTTTTGTAAGATCTCATACGTACCTATTTTAAGCCCTTTACATCCTAGTAAGAAATAAAACCTTTTTTCTTTTGAAGTCATTTAGCAAACAGAATACTCTATTTTCTGTCAAAGTAAGAAAGTCCCTGGAATCACCTATGTCAAGCAGAGCAAGTATTCATGTATTTACTAAATTATAACACATACTAGTCCTTTTCCATTGCCCAGAAATGAAGTGTTTCTCAGCTACATATGCTTCTCTGTTCTCCTGGACATGGAAACCAGGGCTTCACAGCTGTTGTACAGTGTTGCTGAATTAAGACTTATCTCCAATAATTTTTCTTCATCTCTAGTGCCCATTCTGCTCCAGCATGGATCTGTACAGAAAACTTCCCCCTCCCATTCCTAAACTTAATCCAACTTCTAAACCTTTCTGCCCTTTCATAGTTTAAAACTTCCAGGTGTTTGTTTTTTGTTTTTAACTTCATTGATATGTTTAACATTATTTCAAACAGTTCTCAATTATATCTTTTCCAAAAATAAAAACTGGCAAATTATTACGATATTGCCAATATACGTTATGTACCTTCTTAATCAGTTTCCTACCAAAAGAGGATATTTAATAAAGATTTCCACAACTTGAAAGCACAGAAAAATTTATAACAAGGAGAGACTACAGGCAGAGAGATTACTAAGGAAGTTGTTATAACAAATTTTACATAATAGTATCTTAATAAAATAGATGTTTATATAGACACATTGTCACAATACCAAACCTATCTATAAGGGAAACTAGAAAATGTAGTCTGTATTTCCAGGCAACCATGTACCCATATAAAATTGGGAACTAGTTTCGGCCGGTGTTGCTCAGTGGTTGAGCATGGACCAGGAACCTAGAGGTCACAGTTCGATTCCTGGTCAGGGCACATGCCCAGGTTGTGGGCTCAGATCCCAGTATGGGCGTTCAGGAGGCAGCCGATTGATGATGTTTCTCTCTCATCAATGTTTCTATCTCCATGTCCCTCTCCCTTTCTTTCTAAAAAATTCAATAAAATCATATATTTTAAAAATTTTTTAAATTGAGAAATACAGAAAATGAGGAGCTCTCTATGGAGCACCCCTGTGCCTTTCACCACCCCCACCTTACTCCAGGAGCATTTTTCTTGCCTCTTTCTTTCTCCTAAACTCCAAGGGCCCTTCTTTTGCCCCTGTAACTTGTTTCCTAAGCCCACTTCTGGGAAGGAAGGAAGGAAGGAAGGAAGGAAGGAAGGAAGGAAGGAAGGAAGGGAGGGAGGGAGGGAGGGAGGGAGGGAGGGAGGGAGGGAGGGAGGGATATAGGCAAGCTCTCTGGCAGAAAGGTAAAAGAAAATATTAACATATTGGTATCAAATGCTCTCAGCATGGGTCTGGAGGTGTTGCGGTAGGGAATGGGATAGTAGAGAGAAAGAAAGGAGAGAGGAACACAGAAAAAGAGAGAAAAACAAAGGAAAGAAAAGTGTTTTAGAAATGTTAAGTTTAGAAACAGTCAGCTATTACATTATAAATTACCAACTGGCAATTAGAAATGTACAAAAATTTAGGAAACAGATCTGAAAAAAAGCCAGATCTGTGTAAGTCATATTGTTTTGTATAGAAATGGTTCTTAAATTGAGGTACTAGGGTGATCACTGATGCTACTGAAATTGTGATTAAAGCTATGGACTATTTCTCTGCAAAAACCCCCACAAACACATATAGTTAAAAATTCATATCTGAATACAATTCCAAGAGGTTCACAAACCTGAGATTAAGAACAATTACGGCAATGTTGCTCTGCAATAGATTCTTAGGTGCTATAATTTACAGATTTATCAAGATGAAATTTCCCAGCAAATTAGTTACCTGAATGCTGGTTAAGTGAAGTTATATCATCCTCTCGCAAGTAAACCATAAAAGTACCACACTTCCAAGGGAACAAAATACTTAATATTTGAATGGTAATGTTTTACTGGGAGGGGGCAGTGTGGCATTTGGTCCTAAAACAAAGAGTGCAGGTGTCTTACGAGCTGCAAAAGGAAACTGATTCTTCCTCGGAGCCTCCATCCGGAAGGAATGCAACCCTACCAATACCTTGATTTAGCCTCATGATTATCTGGACTTCTTACCTTCCGACTATATCAAAACAAAATAGCCTCTCCCCCCACCCCAAAAAAAAAGATACTTAGAATCCCTTAACAATTGTTCCTTACAATAAGAATTTATAACATTTCCCACAGAGGGATATTTACAGTAACAAAACATCCTATTCCCCACAATGTATTTTATTTTTTAAATTTATCTTTTTAAATTTTACTTTTTAAATTGGTACTTGATGGTTAGCTGTGGTTAATAATTCTTACTTAAAGCAAAAAGTGGACACTGTTCCATTTTTCTGATTTAAATTAGGTACATGATATCCTTGTGTGTACCACCATGTGATTATATGAAAAGTTGCTTTCCACCAGGTAGGAAGAAGACATAGTAGTCTACTACTGTTGTTTCTTGGTGTCTTCAGTAAAATTACACTGCTTGGTCTTATAATCTGTAGTAGCAGAAATATTAATGGAAAAATGTGGATTTATAACTAAGATGAAGCAATACTCTTCTGACTACTTCAGGGCAATGGCAAGAGAATTCAATGAGAGATCAATGCTCTCTTTGGTCAGAGAAAGACTCAAAGAGACTCAGTTGACACTCAGGAGGCAATTCATTCATTGTCAGCATTATAAAATGACTAGAGGCCCGGTGCATGAAATTCGAGCACAGGTAGGGTCCCTATGCTTGGCCGGTGATCAGGGACCCTTGGGGCTTTCTGGCTGCTGGCCGGGGCCTTCCTTCATTCCACACTGCCCCCTGGTGGTCAGCACACGTCATAGTGAGCAATTGAACTCCTGGTCTCTTGGTTGAATTCCCAAGGGGACACTTTGCATATTAGCCTTTTATATATAGAGATTTTTGCTAATGGAGCCAGCAGAATCCCTTACATTTGTACCCACAACTTTGAATATGTTGCCAACTCCTTCTATGGTTCTGCACATGCAACTTTATTTAGTAGGAGCAAAGATCACTCGCTTTTAAAATGCACCTGTAAGTAAGTATTTAGAGTACAGCTTACCCATGTTGAGAATGCATATAACCAGACATATAACATCTTAGCATTTAATGGCAAGGATCAGAGGAATAACAAGGGTAAGCTGGCAACCCTGCATATCTAGGAGACCAATTATTCGGGGACCAGGCAAACAAGCCGAGGATGCTAAAGGGATATGGAATCAAGAGTGCTTTCAGTAGATGCAGAATCTAGTCAGAATTTAGGAGACTTCAATGATATAGGTACATAATTACACAATGTTAACATTTCATCGTGCAGAAGGAAGTATAAAGAGTTCCTCTAAAATGCCACACTAGCTATTTGCCCTTATGCTTTTTAGTCTGGGAATAAAAAGCATAAGGGTAAATAGCTAATCCTAATTGTGAGGCCTTTGAAAATTTTAAACATTTTTCCTCCCAAATGCAACATAAATGGATTCAATATTCACTGAAACTTATTACCCTACAGCGGTGCTGTCCAATAGAAATATATCGCAAGCCATATATGTAATCTTCAATTTCCTAGTAGTTATATTTAAAAAGTAAAAAGAGGAAGATGGCATTGAAAGTGGCTCCAAGGACCCATTACTCAACAGAAATACTAAGAGTAAAAATTGTCAGAATCTTCTTTGTCAGAACTCTAGAAAATAGTCAAAGGTTTACAGAGACCAAGCAAATGCTATATCAAAAGGCAACTTAAAAAAGATAGGAAAGCTGTGTGGCACTATTACTTGTCTTTGGCCTATCCCCACTCTCCACTCCCACACCTCAGCAGTGGTCTTGAAGAAGGCAGCCTGCGTTCCCAGCATGGGATCCTGGCCCCTGGTTCCAGAGAGAGTAGAACAGACCTTAAGCTCAAAGAATTGTGTCTGGAGCTATTATGTGAAGGATCAACACAAGGTGTTTGTATCCCTCAAACACACCGTAAAGCAAACAAACAACCAGCTGCTGCCAAGCACAAAATATCACAGAGGCCAACAACAGATGTACCAAAAGCCTGGGAGGAAAAGCTGGGGAGACAGTTTCTTTAGGGAACTAGGGCTATTAAAACTGATCTCATATACTGGGGAATTCAGAAAGCCACATGCACACACAAGGTACAACACGTGTGTAGGAAGAATCTGAGAAGACCCTAAGTTCTTATCTTGGGCTGACCATAGGCTCATGCAGGAAGTAAAGGGTAAGGCAAAGTTGGCTAAGCTTTGAAAGAGTGCCTTGATAAAATATGCAAAGACTGGGAGAGTTTTTCTTTCTTTCTTTTTTTTTTTTTTTAGCTCCTGGTGTTCAAGGAAATCTGTCAAAGCATGAGAAAACCACAGGCTAAATGAACAGACTTCAGATACCACACATGGCAAAGAATAAAGACTGTACAAAAATAGTTTAGAAAAGTAACTAAACAAATTACATCCCACAGCCAGCAACAAAAACAAATACTGAAGTATCTGATTTCCAGAGTTATCACAGTATAATATTAAAAATGTTCAGTTTCCAACAAAAATGTACGAAGCATGAAAAGAAACATGAAAGTTTGGCTTATTCACAGATGAAATTAACAGAAATGATCTCTGAGGAAGTACATGCATTGGACTTCCTATACAAACACTTAAATCAACTGTCTTAAATATACTCAAAGGAAATCAGGAAAACAATGTATGTGCAATAAAGAAACAAATTATAAAAAGGAACCAAACAAATTCTAAAGCTGGTAAGTACAGTAACCAAAATGAAAAATGTACTGCAAGGTTTCAATACCAAGCTGATTTGAGAATGGAGAAGAATTAGTGAGCTTAAAGAATGGTAAACTGATATCATCCAGTCTTAGGTACTGAAAGAAAAATGAAGAAAAAGGAACAGAGCCTAAGAAATCTGTGGAACACTATAAAATATACCATCATATATGTAATGGGCAATCTCTGGAGAAAAAAGAATAGGAAAGAATATTTGAAGAAAAAAGGGCCAAAAAACTTCCCACACTTTGTGAAATACATAAATCTACACATCCAAGAAGTTAAACTCCAAAAAGGTTAAAGAGCTAGAAACCAAGACATAAACAATTAAGTTGTTGAAAGACAGAGAATCTTGAAGGTGCAAGAGAGAAACTACTCATTATATACAAGGGAGCTTCAATAAAATTAAGAGTCAATTTCTCATAGAAAATAATGGAGGTAAGAGGCAGGGAGATGACACATTTAAAGAGCTGGGAGAGAAATGGTCAACCCAGAATTATACACAGCAAAACCATCCTTCAAAAGTGAAGAGGAAAATAAGACATTCTCAGATAAAGATCAGGGAGTATAACATATTGGTAAATATAAAACCATTAACAAAACAAAACAATATAAATATAACACCATTATTAATTGTGGAAATCAGATACTTCAGGGCTTGTTTTTGTACGGCATTTTGGGCTTGTAATTTCTTTTTGTTGTCAATAATTACAAATCTAAATTAATAGTCACAATATACAAATGTAATTTGTGACAATTACAACATAAAAAGGAGTAGACATCTGTATAGAGGCAGAATTTTTATATCCTATTAAAGTTAAACTAGTAACAATTTACACTGAGTTGTTATAAATTTAGAATGTTAATTGTAATCCCCATAGTAACCACTAAAAAAATATCTAAAAAATATAGAGAGAGAATAAGAAATTAGAGGGTTAAAAATACTACAAAAAAATCAAATGCACAAAACAGAAATGGAGGAAATAAAGAACAGAAAAGGTACGAAATATGCAAAAAAAACAGAAAAATAGCAGAAGTACTTCATTATTAATGTCTTCACATGTAAGTGGATTAAACTCTAATCAAAAGGCAGAGACTGACAGGATTTTAAAACACACACATAATCCAACCATATAATATCTACAGGAGATTCACTTTATATCCAAAACCTCAAACAGGTTAAAAATGAAAGGATGGGTCCAGCTGGCATGACTCAGTGGTTGATCATCCACCTATGAACCAGACGGTCAGGGTTCGATTCCCAGTTAGGGCATATACCTGGGTTGCAGGCTTGATCCCCAGTGTTGGGTGTGTAGAGGCAGCCCATCAATGATTCCCTCTCATCACTGATGTTTCTCTCTCTCTCTCACTCTCTCTTCCACTCTGAAATCAATAAAAAATATATTTAAAAAAATAAAATAAAAATGAAAGGATGGGAAAAAATATTCCATGAAACGATAACCAAAAGAGAGCTGGGATGAATACATTAGTAACACCCCAGAGTCCTACTTAGAGTAAAACATTTTTAGAGACAAAGGTCATGATACATTGATAAAAGAGTCAATCAAGATGTAACAATTATAAACATACTAGGGGCCTGGTGCACCAAGATTCGTGCATGGGGGGTGGCTCCCTCAGCCCGACTTGCACCCTCTCCAATCTGGGAGCCCTGAGGGGAGCCCTCTCCAATCCAGGAGTTTCTGTCTGTCTTTGCAATCATATGAGCGAATTGTCTGAGACCCCCAACCCAGTTTGGTTTGTTGCTCACAGAATAATAGAGGCATTTGTTTTTTCTTTGCTTCATTGGTGGAGATTCCCTGCAAGTTTTAGGATACCTTCCCTTTAATTTTTCTGAGACACTCTGATTTTACTTATGTCTACCTTTGCTTTCCCTCCAACCCCCACAGCAACAGTAACTTGCTCCAGCCTCACTTTGCTCTAGTGCAGTGGTTCTCAACCTTCTGGCCCTTTAAATACAGTTCCTCATGTTGTGACCCCAACCATAAAATTATTTTCGTTGCTACTTCATAACTGTAATGTTGCTACTGTTATGAATCGTAATGTAAATATCTGATATGCAGGATGGTCTTAGGTGACCCCTGTGAAAGGGTCGTTCGACCACCAAAGGGGTCACGACCCACAGTTGAGAACTGCGGCTCTAGTGTCTAGGAGATCTGTCTGCCACCAGAACTACGATTCCCAGCATTCCTGGTGCTCCCCGCGCTCTGGGCTTCCGCTTCCGGTCCTGGGGCTGCCACAAGAACTACTATTCCCAGAATTCCTGGTGCTCTCCACGCTCTTGGTTTTCTTTTCTTGCTCTGTCTCAGTCCCACAGGCTCCCACTCTGCCAAGTCCTCCAAGCCGCCAGCTCTCCCTCTCCACTCTCCGCTGGCTCTCCCGCTCTGCTCTCCGCCTGGTGCCTGTGTATGCAAATTAATCCGCCATCTTTGTTGGATTAATTTGCATACTCACTCCTGATTGGTTGGTGAGCGTAGTGGGGGGATGGTCAATTTACATGTTTCTTTTTTATTATATAGGATATGCACCAAATAGCAGGGTCCAAAACTATATAGAGTAAAAACTGACAAAACTGAAGGGAGAAATAAATAGATCTACAATCATAGTTGGAAGACTTCAACACTACACTTTTAATAATTAACGTAACATCATCTATAAAACAATGAAATACTAATATGCTACAGTGTTAATGCTAAATGAAAGAAGTCATACACACCAGGTCACATATTACATGGTTCCATTTATATGAAATATCAAATACAGATAAGTCTATACAGACAGAAAACAGATTGGTGATTGCCAGTGAATAGAGGGTGGGGGATAAAAGGGAATTAACTGTTTAATGGCTATGGTGTTCTTTTTAAGGTGATAAAAGTGTTTTGGAACTAGAGTGAGATGACGGTTACAAAAATTGTTAATGTACTAAATACCACTTAATTGTATACTTTAAAATGGTTATATTTGTTAAATGGTTAAATTTGTGAATTTCATCTCAATTTTTATAAAGTAAAAACAGGCACAATTAATATTAATAGTATATTTAATCTAATATGTCCAACATAATATCATTTTAATAGAAAATATATATAAATAATTCGTTAGATTTTTTTTTTCCTGTTAGATTTTTTTTATACCAAGCCTTCAAAATTTGGTGTACATTTTATATAAATAGCATATTCGATTCTGATTAGTGCTTGACAGTTTCATGTAGTTAACAGCTACCATATTGGACAGGAAATATTAGAAAAAGGATTATAAAAATAAGTTGTCAGGTGAACTTATATTAAAAAGAAGACATTCATTCTATCTACAATCTCACTTTCTAGCATACAACACCTATAGCTAATCCTCAATGCCTTCTTTTTTTTGTAAAGTACCCACCTAAGAATTAAAATGCAATTATTACCTTTGATTGTATTTGCTCTTTACTCCTTTGTAAAAACACACATTTAATTCTCGTCTTGGCTTCTAGAGGCTATAAGGCAGCGGTTCTCAACCTGTGGGTCGCGACCCCTTTGGCGGTCCAACGACCCTTTCACAGGGGTCGCCTAAGACCATCCTGTATATCAGATATTTACATTACGATTTATAATAGTAGCAACATCACAGTTATGAAGTAGCAACGAAAATAATTTTATGGTTGGGTCACAACATGAGGTACTGTATTTAAAGGGCCAGAAGGTTGAGAACCACTGCTATAAGGGTTTCTTCTTCTGATGAATTCAATGTATTTATCAACATGTTTTTTATTAGGTAACTAGAGGCCTGGTGCACAAAATTCGTGCACTGGGGGGGGGGGTGTCCCTCAGCCCAGCCTGCACCCTCTCCAATCTGAAACCCCTCAGGGGATGTCCGACTGTGGGATTGAGCCTAAACCAGCACTTGGACATCCCTCTCACAATCCGGGACTGCTGCCTCCCAACCGCTCGCCTGCCTGCCTGATTGCCCCTAACCACTTCTGCCTGCCAGTCTTATCACCCCCTAACCACTCCCCTGCTGGCCTGATCAACACCTAACTGCTCCCCTGCCGGCCCGATCGCCCCACTGCCCTCCCCTGCCGGCCCGATCGCCCCCAACTGCCCTCCCCTGCTGGCCCGGTCGCCCCCAACTGCCCTCCCCTACCGGCCTGGTCGTCCCTAACTGCCTTCCCGTGACGACATGGGGGCAGCCATCTTGTGACCACATCGGGCGGCCATCTTGTGAGGGCATGACGGTCAATTTGTATATTGCCTCTTTATTATATAGGATTACTACTACCCTTATAATTCTTCTACCATTATCTTCTCTTACTTAACTTCAACCTTCTTCCATTTACCATATCTTGAACTGCCCTGTACCATCCATAGTACCTCATATACAGCAAGAACTTGATATTCAACACCCATCACAACTCTCTTCCTACTACAATAAACAATATTTCACATGCAGGTAATATAATACCAAAAAGATATCTGCAATATTCACTCTTAATGGATTGTTTTTAGCTGAACTAAATAATCAAAGTCCACACAACCTGAATGAGACTACTTAGCATCCTTAACTCAAAACAACAAAAAACAAAAACAGGAAACACAACAGGGCAACTTGAAGATTTCTTCAGCAGGAGTCCTCATAGCAATTTAGGGACTATTCTTTAGCTCCTTAATTGATAGTTCAGTTATGAAGGACTGAAATCCCATGGGTGAAAATTACTCCTGGCTTAAAAGCCCTACACTCCATACAAGGACTAAAATATCTTGTAACAATCCTATGGACATACTTCTTTAAGTCCTGGCAAGGGATACACCCAGGTAAAAGAATGCACCACACTCAGGGCAGACCAAAGCTCTGGCTTTTCACCTGAAAAGTACAGTAGTCCCCTCCTTTTATACATGGTTTTGGTTTCTGAGATTTTGGTTACTTGCAGACAACTGAGACAACTGAGGTTTGAAAATGGAAGAGTCCAGAAAAAAACAACTCATAAATTTTAAATTGTGCTCTTTGAGAGTAGTTTGATAAAATATGCAGCCCAGCTCCATCCTATCCAAGGATGTGAATCACCTCTTTGCCAAGCATATCCACACTGTATATGCTACCCACTCTTTAGTCACTTAGTAGCCACCTTTGATATCAGATTAGACAACTGTGGTATCACAGTACTTGGGTTCAAGTAACCCTTATTTCTAGGTTATTAGTTGTTATTGCTATAATCTCTTACTGTGCCTTAGAAATTGAACGTTATCATGGGTATATATGTATAGAAAAAAAACAGTAGACAGGGACTTGGTACTATCTGCAGTTTCAGGAATCCACTTGGGATTTTGGAATGTATCCCTCATGGACACAGGGGGTGTGGTGAGGTGGGGAGGCACCACTGTAGTTCATTCCCAGTCCTCTAGGTCCAGGTGTTATTTACCAATCCACAATGTTGCCTAATACAATTGACATTCTATCTTCATCAGGATTCCAAAAAACCAGAGCTTAAAAAGTGAACCCATTATAATTTTTCCATAAAGAAGGAGAATGGATTTGGTTAAGTCTTTGTTACTGTGTAAAACTGCTAAATAACTGTTAAGTTGGTGGGAACACATTTACATACATATCTTATTTTAAAACTAGAGGCCCGGTGCATGACATTTGTTCACTGGAGGGGAGAGGGGTCCCTCAGTCCAGCCTGTGCCCTCTCACAGTCCGGGACCCCTTGGGAGATGTCCGCCTGCCGGCTTAGGCCCTATCCCCTGGGGGAATCGGGCCTAAGCCAGCAGTCAGACATCCCTCTTGCAGTCCTCCTTATCGCCTGCCTGCAGCAGAGGCAGGGGAGGCTCCTGCCACCACTGCTGCGGTCGCTAGCCGTGAGCCCGGCTTCTGGCTGAGCGGCTCTCCCCTTGTGGGAGCGCACTGACCACCAGGGGGCAGCTCCTGCATTGAGCATCTGCCCCCTGGTGGTCAGTGTGCGTCATAACGACTGATCATTCTGCAGTACAGTCGATTTGCATATTAGGCTTTTATTATATAGGATGTGCTTTCTCATTGTAATTCACTGTATTAATATCAGCTAAATATTGATATTGCTTGATTATATGTATTTCATTCATAATATTCTAACTGTATATAAACAAAAACCAGTAAGAAATTATCTTAGTCATTTTTTAACACTTGGAGTGCGGGTGAATTTCCCGCCAAAATATAAGATGGCTCTGTCTTTTGGTTTTGTTCCATCCACCAATTTGCATATTAGGCTTTTATTATATAGGATGTGCTTTCTCATTGTAATTCACTGTATTAATATCAGCTAAATATTGATATTGCTTGATTATATGTAATTCATTCATAATATTCTAACTGTATATAAACAAAAACCAGTAAGAAATTATCTTAGTCATTTTTTAATAATCTGAGCTGTAAATCTGAAAAAAAACACCGCTGCTCTGAAAAAATCAGATATCCTCCAACAACACATCATCACCTAAAATGTCAATGACAGCCCTAGCCAGCTTGGCTCAGTGGATAGAGCATCAGCCCGAGGACTGAAGAGTCCTGCGTTCAATTCCAGTCAAGGGCACATACCTCGGTTATAGGCTCTATCCCCTGGTTGGGGTGCGTGCAGGAGGCAACCAATCAATGTGATGTTTCTCTCTCTGTGTCTCTCCCCTTCCCCTTCCACTCTATGTTTAAAAATCAATGGAAAATATCTTTGGGTGAGGATTAACAAAAAATATTAAAAATAAAATAAAGTGTCACTGACAGAGGTAGAAAAAAATTCTTATAGCATTTTATTTTAAAAGTGGACTGTGATAGAACATTTTGAAAGAGCATCAAATATGTATCTGAAGTAGGGAAAAAGCAGGTAATAGTGTTGACAAGACCTGCCAGTCAATTTGTGCTGGCACGGAGCAGATTTATTTAAAAGTGGAAAGGCAGGACCTATGCTCCTCTGAATCCAGGCTTCTGAGAAGAAAGTCTTGGCAGATGTCAATTAACCAAAAGAACAGGGATCCCTTTGGAGATCAAAACAAAGACACTCTCTTGATAACATTTCTCCAGTTAGATAAAAATAACTAAGATTTCGTCTCAGAGCTAGTTTTTCTTAGTGAGATTTCCTTAATCCCTCAATTTTTCCATACTCAATTAAGTAGACAGAACAAGGAATAAAATGAAGGTTGGAGTAGAAAGCCTATGCTTTCTATCACCATTACAACCAGGCATATGGACAGCTGATGTAATTCACTGATAAAAAAAGTATTTATGTTAATATGTACTCATCTACTCAAAGAAATAAATTATTTTTTCTAATTCTTCAGGGTTCCAAGCTGTTGGATTCCTGCAGCCTAAGTTAAAAGGCAATCTCTCTTGCACATGCGCGTGCACACACACCTCTGACTGCTTGTGGACACAATATTCAACTGCCAATATAGAAAATTGAGCAGGATCCCTGCTTATTGAATTGTTTGAAGCGTACTGACAATGCTTCAAACCAAAAGGGTTTTACTTTTAAATACAGCTGACTTCTCTTTAAAGTTGGTTCTTGATTGTTTCCTTATTTATCTCCCCACCCCATTAGCTCTAGGTCCACAAAATCCTTATATGTCACAGTGTCTCTTCTCAGAGTTCAAAAGTCCTGGAATTGAGTCTCATTGTCTCTGATTTGTCTGTCTTGGGTTACTGGACAATCTTTGAACCAATAAACCCACCCAAATTAAAAGGCCTGAAAAAGAAATGATTCCCCAAAGAAAAGTAAGGTGCTCTTAACAGAAGAATCACAGTACTCTCGGCATACCAAAACCACAGATGGCCGTTACAATATTGAAGGAGGGAACATGGGAGTGGGTTTAAGGTAAAAAATCATTTAAAGTGAGTGGCACCATCATGAAAATAGACACAGAGTATGCAATATATATGTTATTCTTGCTTGAGTTGGAAGATTACTGAAGACAACAAACATGATTGAGACTAAACAGGAATCTACTGGTGAAGGCCTTGTGTATTCAAAAAGGAACTATTCTAGGCCTCCGTGCAGGGGGAATATCATTAAGTTGGTATCTAAAAATAATTATATTGAAAAATAGGATCAGGAAAGCTTGGAATAGTCAGGAGCAGAGACAGAAAGGCAGCTAGGAAGATGCTATTTGAATCCAAATGCTATTTCAACAATGAAGGCTGGAATAGAGCAGTGTCTTTACAGAAAAAATAGAAGGCAGAATCCTAGATCTATTATTTTCAACAAAGCTCAGACAGAACAAATACTATGAAAGCAAGAAAAGGGGGGAGGGTACTAAAAATACTGGAGTCAAAGATAAACTCCAAGACTGTAGGTTTGTAAGGATTCAGTCCTGTAGTTCTATATACAGTGTAAAGGATGCAGAAAAGAAGTTGTCATCAATATAGACTAAGAGTTCAGTTGTCAAGTGTGGAAAGAACACTCAAAGGAAATAACTCAAAAGCCAAGGAGACCTTAAGTAATTCCACAGTCCCTAGCACATATAGATGTTTGATAAATGGATGGATGGACTGGATGTCTTTTACAAGTCAAATAATATATTAAACAAAAAGTATCCAAAATGAATAAGACACAGTCCCTGATCTCATAGAATTCACTATACAACTAGCTTGAATAAATAATAAAGACAATCATTTTTTTAAACTGCCATCAGAGTTCAGAGAAACAAGTGATTAATTCTGGTAAAGAAAGCTTCAAGAGTGATTCAGAAGCCTGAGTAAAAGAAAAGTAGAATACAGTATTGAAACTGAGCTTTAAGAGAAATAATTCTCTTAAGGAGGAAGACAGGAGTCAGTAATGGGGGTCAGAATACTTAAGATAGTCAAGAAAATTTGAAAAATAAAGTGTAGCCCTAGCCGGTTTGGCTCAGTGGATAGAGCATCGGCCTCCGGACTGAAGGATCCTGGGTTCGATTCTGATCAAGGGCACATGTCTGGGTTGTAGGCTCGATCCCCAGTAGAGGGAATACAGGAGACAGCTGATCAATGATTCTCTCTCATCATTGATGTTTCTCTTTCTCTCCTGCTCCCTTCCTCTCTGAAATCAAAATATATATATATTTTTTAAAAAAGAATAAAGTGTAATAAAAGCCCAGACAAAAGGATTGTTTTAAAATCATATTGGAAGCATGATTTGAATGCAATAGTACTAATCAACTGATAATCATAAATTTTGAATACTCATTTCTCCAGTATTAGAGAATAAACGAGAATAAACTAGTAATTCACATTTTGTTAATATCAATTTGTTAAGCCAAATCATTTTAAGTAGGATAGTCTACCTTTTAGAAAGGAATAGCTATAAATAAATGTTTGAAATTTTTAATCTCTTTTCATTTCACAGAAGATTCAGATTCAGCCTATACTGATACCTAAAATATTACCTTAAGTCTTAAAGCAGAGGTCAAAACAAATATAAATGAGCAAAGATTGCAGCTTTTAGTGCTTATGATAGTTGTAGTGGTAGAGACTGGGACCATGGAAATGGAATACTTAACACTCTATACTCCAGCAGCTGCCTTATAAGAATGTAGGGTCAGTATTATAAGAATGTTTTGAACTTTTTAGAAAAGCTAGAAATCCTGCCTGATTTCTTAAATACTGGCTCATTTATAAATGGACTGGTTTCACCTGAAGTTTTCTTAAATAATGATTGTCTTAAATAATGATTTTTTTTAGTTCATCAGAAATATAAATTGGTTTTATTCATTTTTACCACTGCACTTACCTTTTTTAACTAGAAAACTATACAAATAAATATAGCATATTTTAGGATCTCCCAAATAACGCAAGCAACAAGAAAGAGCAATTAGCCAACTAGTACTTTAGTCTCAATTCCTTAAACTAAATGTTACTTTAATACATTTTTTCATTTCAAAGTTCTGAATACACTTTGTTCTTAAGCATGAAATACAAAACTTGTAAAATCCCAGCACATTTATTTAACAATGACCACAAATGACCAAGAATCGTGGGCAAACTTGTTCTAGATAAAAATTCCACTGGCTCAGAGGTTCCTAAATTCATGTCTAAGGATTAGTACTATGAGGATTATCCGGAGAACTTTTTAAAACCAGATTCCCAAGGTCCACTCCGCAATTCCTAAAGGATGAGGCTAAACAGACCTATATTTTAAATTTCTGAAGTAGTTCTGATGTGTAGCTGAATTTGGGATATTAGTAAACCATAAAACTAATCTTAATTTTGAATAAATTAACAGAAAAGTGGTCATTATAAAATTCTATTCAGAATAATTTCTTTCCTATCACTTCAAGCAATATAGCTAGCTACTCTAGTTTTGGGATTTAAGATAATCTTATAAATTAAATTTCAGAAGAAAGCACTAATACAAGAACTCCATAGTTAAAGCAAAAATATTGATTAAAGATAGCTTGGCAATCTAAAATCTTTTAATTGCTCCTTACCATGACTTATAAGACTCCATCTCTTTGACTCCTACTTCACTCATACTATCTCCAACCACAATAGCATTCTTTCTGTTCCGTTCCTTAAACAGTGTTATCCACCCTAGGGCCTCTGCACTTCCTGTTTCCTTTACTTTGATGCTCCCAAGTGTCAGCTAGCATGAATCCTCCTCCACGTGGATTCACCCAATCTAAACTAGTTCCAACACCCAGCTTCCCTCCACCCTAATTCTACCTCACTCCATTTCTTTTCCTGTTTTTTCTTCATAATGTATATGACTATCTGAAATTATCTTATTTATTTATTTCTTTAGGAATTTATTGTCTGTCTCCTATTAGTAGAATTTACGTCCCATTATTGCACTGAATAGAACGTTACGTGAGATTTAGTAAGTGCTCAATGCGTATGTTATTGTTGAGTAAATGAACAGAAAAGCATACAAAGTCCCAATCTGACTCTCAACTTATTAATGTGCCATACAGATAAGCCTCTACAAAGACAATAAAATGTTTTATAAAATTTTAGCCCTAAGCAAGATTAAAAGAGGAAAATTTCAGTTCCCTAGCTTCCTCTACCGTCCTCCCCTCAGCTCCCTTCCTCATTCCCCTGTACCCTTGTGGTCAGGTAATTTTAACTTGGGTTAGGTAAACATAAAAGACTCCAGAAGCAACTCAAATGACATGGAGATGTTAAACAAATACATTCTTACAATTCAAGCAAAAACCAGAAGATACAGAACTTTTCTCAGTTATGTGTCATTCAGAGAAGACTACCTGGGTTCTCAGAGTGACTTGTCTTTCTAGGAACCAGGTGCAGCCTGAATCCTAAGAGAGATGAAGGATGAGTAGAGGTAAATTATAGAGAAGGGGAAAAGTTGAAAAAGGAGGAGAATGATTTTCCTGATAGGTCATATTATGCAAAGGGTTCCTATTTCCTCAAGGAGTTCACCATCTAAATAGTATTAATAAATAGCATTACAGACAGTATAAGTAGCAACAAAATAACATGCAACATGAATAAAAATACCTGGAAACAGAGGAGGAGGAGAATCTTAAATATAAATTTTATAAACCTAATACAGTGGGACCATATTACTTTTACCTCAAGATTCAAATGCTGAAAAGGGAACTAAACTAGGAACTGAGAGCCACTATTTCAGAAAGAACTTTACTACTTTGAATGATGCTAAAAAATTTTTTTAATTCAACATTAACTCCTGGAAATATTTTTGGTACAGAACTATTAGAAAGATACTCCTTAACATGATAAAGGCTATTTAAAGTGAAGCACCTGAGGCATTCCTATTATAGCCAGATATAGGATATTACTAGGAAGGCTTAAAAATTAAAATTATAGTAATATGATTAAAAGAGGAGTTCCAGAGGAAGAGAAAAAGAAACAAAACAGAAATATCGACTTAAAAATTACCTTATTTGCAGATTATATAACTGTTTACCAAAAAACCCACAGCAAACTCTTTATTCGAAATATAAAGCCTTTCAGTTTCCAATCCAACCTGAAAAAACTTGGAAGCTGTCAATTTGTGCTAACAAGTAAAAAACTGAACAAACTGAGAAATCAGCTCTTCTTGGATTCATAAGAAAAGCAAAGTCACAGGGAAAACTGTTGCCCCCAAAATTGGAGATACAAACAAACACAGAGAATCACAACTTACTGGAGCAGAAACCCAACAGCAGGGAGCAGAGCCTTCTGTGGGAAATGGTGCCTCAGTAAGGAAACTTGAGGTACAACTGATGATTTGCGGGAAGCTCAGTGTGGACAACTGAGATAAAAACTCCAAGGAGACCCAGTCATTGAAGTGCCCAACACTTTTGTGAACTTTACCTCTTGGAGCTCTACCAAGTCCTTACAATCAATATCAGAGAAAAACCCCTTCAGGCTTCCAGAAGGGAAAGGGAAAAGGAAGCATTTTGAAATATATCAGAGCACTCTCTTCTTAAAGTTTGCCCTCAGCAGAATTTATTTAACCAGAGCCTAACCTCCTGGAGTTTTATCAGCACCTAACTGATCTCAAGAAAGGAAACACCCAACTATAGACCCCTCCAGCCATCCTGTCCTTAGAAGGGTCAGGAGGGAAATAAAAAAACACTTGAAAAATTCACAATCCAGAGACACATGATCACAAAAGACAAAGACCTATGGAAGTTCTGGTGATCAAATGTACAGCAATCCTATATAATAAAGATGCAATATGCAAATGGTCATTACACCGTGAAGAGTAACAACCGACCACATAATGACTGGATCAGGGATCAGTAGGAGGGTGGGGCGGAGGAGAGCTACAGGTGGGGGCAGGGCAGCAAGCTATGGGGGGGGGAGCTACAGGAGGGTGGGGCAGTGGGTGGAGAGCTACTGGAAGGCAGTAGCGAGCTACTGGCAAGTTACTGGTGCATGGATTCGTGCGCAGGGCTACTAGTGTACTTATAATTAACAATATTGTATTATATACTTGAAATTTGTTAACAGGGTACATCTTAAATGTTCTTACAGCACAAGGAAAAAGAAAAAGAAAAAATGGTAAATACATGCTGTGGTGGATATGGTAATCAGATCGGTTGTGGTGATTATTTCACAATGTATACGTATACCAAAACATCAAGTTATACACCTCTAAATATAAAAAATTTCTGTCAATCATACCTAAATAAAGCTGTGGGGGTTTGGGGTGGAGACTGGGACCTAATAATAGGACTATAAAGCAGTTCCCATACCCCCCCCCCCAACACACACACACACACACACTATTACATTATTAAAGGCCTATTTACAGTAGTTCCTTTTATGAAGTCTGGCTATCAAAAAAAAAAAAATTACAAGACATACTAAACTGCCAAAAAATACACACACACACACACACACACACACACACACACACACAATTTAAAGAGACAGATTATACCAGAATCAGATATGATAGAAACATAGGAATTCTCAAACCAAGAATTAAAAAAACTATGATTGATATACTAAGGGCTCTAATGGATAAAGTAAACAGTATGCAAGAACAGATGAGCAATGAAAGCAGAGATGGAAATCCTAAGAAAGAACAAAAAAAATGCTAGAGAGAAAAGATACTGAAACCATAATGAAGAATGTCTTTGATTGGCTCATTAATAGACAACATGGCTGAATAAACGTATCTCTAACTTCAGGATATCTCTAGGGAAACCTTCAAAACTAAAAGGCAAAGAGAAAAAAAGGCTGAAAAAAACAACAACTCAAAAACAGAATACTATCTAAGAACTGTCAGACAACTAAAAAAATGTAGCATACCACCTATGGGAATACATACAAGAAGAGAGAAAGAGATAGAAAAAAATATTTGAAACAATAAGGACTAAGAATTTACCCAAATTAATGTCAGACACCAAAATGCAGTCAGGAAGCTCATAAGACAAGCAGGATAAATAGGCCCCAAAAAAGTGCATGAAGCATTGTATTTTCAAACTAGAAAAAAACAAAAACAAAGGTAAAGGGAAAATCCTGAAAAAAGCCAGAGTGAAAAAACACCTTATTTGTAAAGGAGCAAAGACAAGAATTACATCTGACTTCTCCTCAGAAACTATGCAATCAAGAAGAGATTATAGTAAAATAATTAAAGGGTTGACAGAAAAATACCCACCAAACTAGAATTCTGTACCTTGCAAAATTATCCTTCCAAAGTGAAGGGGATATAAAGATTTCCTTAGGCAAATGAAAATTAAGGGAATGTGTTGCCAGCAGGCCTGTCTTATAAGAAATGTTAATATAAGTTATTTAGAGGAGAAAAATTATACAGGCCAAGAACCTAGATCTACATAAAGAAAGAGATATTTTCCTTATTCTTAATTGATTTAACAGATAAAATAGTTTGTTCAAATAACAATGTATCCCATTATGTATGTTTATGTATCTGTAAACATGTATGTGTATATACATGAAACACATAAAATAACATACGGGTCAAAGAAATCTCAAGAGACATTTTAAAATGTTTTAAATTAAAAGAAAATCAAAACAATGTATTAAAATTTGTGGAATGAAGCAAAAGCACTGCTTAGAGGAACATTTAAAACACTGAATACATATTCAAGAAAAAGAAACATCTAAAATCAATCATCTAAGCTCACACTTTAGCAAAGTAGAAAAAGCAAATGAAATTCAAAGAAAGCAGAAAAAAATAATAAAAATTAGAGCCGAAATCAGTGAAACAGAATATAAAATACAGAAAAACCAACACCAGAAGCTGGAGATTATATATATATATATACTTTTATTAATTTCAGACAAGAAGGGAGAGGAAGAAACAGACTGAAACATCAATGATGAGAGAGAATCATCCATAGGCTACCTCCTGCACACTCCCTACTGGAGATTGAGCCCGCAACAGGGCATGTGCCCCCACCAGGAATCCAACTATGACCTCCTGGTTCATAGGTCAATGCTCAAACACTGAGCCACACCCACCAGGCAAAAGCTGGTTGTTTGAAAAGTTTAATAAAGTTTACCCAGGCTAACTAAGGGGAAAAAAAAGAGAAAACACAGATTATTAATATCAGAAATGAAAAAGGAGACAACACTACAGATCCCAAGGATGTCAAAAGGATAATAAAAGAATACTATGAATAACTCTATGTCCATAAATTTGATAACCTACATGAAATAGAGCAATTCCTGCAAGACACAATCTCCCAAAACTCACACAAGAAAACCAATCTGAAGAGGACCATTAATCTATTTTTAAATTTTATTCAATAATTAATAACCTTCAAAAGCAGAAAGCACCAGGCTCACTTGGGTTCACTGATAAATTCTCCCCAAACATTTAAGAAAGAAATTATACAATTTTTCTATAATCTCATTCAGAAAATAGGAACAGAGGGGAATACTTCTTAACTTACTCAATAAGATCAATGTTATCCTAATATAAAAACCTGACATAAACATTACAAGAAAACTTAATTTTTTAAAAAAAATTTAAATTTCAGACCAATATTTTTATGAACAAAGATGCAAAAATATTCAACAAAATAATTTCATTTTAATTGGTTGCAACAATGTGGGAAAAATTATACTGTACATCATAATCAACTGGGATTTAACCATGGTATGCAAATACGGCTCACTATTAATAAATAATCAATTAATCTAACCTATCACATCAATGGGTTAAAGAAAAACAACATGATTTTTATCAATAGATGCTAATAAAGCATTAGGCAAAATCCAACACCTATTCACGATGAAAACTGTCAGTAAAATAGATAATATCTTGAGAAAGAGTATCAAAAAACCACCTATCGCTAACATCATGCTTAATCGTGAGAAACTACAAAATTCCCACTAAGATTAGGAACAAGGCATGGAAGTTCCCTCTCATCAGTCTTTTTCAACAATATATTGGAGGTGCTCACCAATGTAAACAGACTTCCCAACACTGTATTTAAGTTTCTAGCTAATGCAATAAAAAAGAAAATGAAAGGTATATAAATTGAGAAAGAAAACTGTCTTTGTTCACAGATAATATGATCATGTATGTAGAAAATCTAAAAGAACTGACATTAAAAACTCCTGAACTAAGGTTAACATACAAAAACCAATCACTTTTCTATATTCTAGTAATGAACAAGTGAAATTTGAAATTTAAAACACAATACTACTTGCATTAGCACTGCCCCTCCCCCTCCAATGAAATACTTAAGTAGAAATCTAACAATATGTACAAGATCTGTAAAAATTACAAATCTGTAATGACAGAAATCAAAGAACTAAATAAATGAAGAGATGCTCATGGTTAAGATGTTGTCAAGATGTCAGCTCTTCTCCGTCAGCCCACAGACAGAAGGGTATCAGGTTCGATTCAAGTCAAAGGCAGGCTAGATCCCTGGCCCCCGTCAGGGTGCATGGGGAGGCAACCAATTGATGTGTCTCTCACATTATTGTTTCTCTCTGTGTGTCTCTATCCCTCCCTTCAACTCTCTCTAAAAATCAATGGGGAAAAAAATATCCTCGGGTTAGGATTAACAAAAAAAAGATGGCTCTTCCCAACTTGATCTATAAATTCAATGAAATCCAGCAAGTTATTTAGTGGATATCTACAAACTGATTCTTATGTTTATATATTAGTACAGAGGCAAATGACCAGAATAGTCAATACAATATTGAAGGAGAACACAGTTATAGGACTGAGAGTACTTGACTTCAAAGACTTAGTATAAATTTACAGTATCAAGACAGTATGGTATTGGCAAAAGAATAGACAAACAGATCAATGGAACAATATAGAGAGTCTAAAAACAGACTCATAAATATAGTCAACTGATCTGTCCTTTGAAAAAGGAACAAAGGCAATACAATGGAGCAAAGATAGTCTTTTCAACAAGTGGTGCTGGAACAACTGGACATCCACATTCAAAAAATATGAATCTAGATACAGACCTTACACCTTTCACAAAAATTAACTCAAAATGGGTCCCAGACTCAAATGTAAAACACAAAACTATGAAACTCCTAGAAGATAACATAGGAGAAAAATCTATATGATCTTGGGTTTAGCAATGACCTTTGGTTTCAACAAAGATATGATCCATGAAATAAAGAATGGATGAGCTAGAATTCATTAGAATTAAAATATGCTCTGCAAAGGACACTGTTAAGAGAATGAGAAGATAGGCCACAGTCTGGGAAAATATATCTGCAAAAGATAAAACTGATAAAGAACTATTACCCTAAATATACACAAAATTCCCTCCCTTTTTTTAATTCTAAGAAAAATAGGGCATTTTATTGAACAGAGGAGTGAAATACTAAAGTAAGCATGAGGAGCTAGATAGAATTCCTACAGCACCATGGATAGCCAGATCCTCCTCCACCTTAGTTAGATGGCACCTAGGCATGGCCTGGGCTCAGCTATTTGGTCTGGGTTCAGATGGGGGCCCATCCAAGTCCTACACAGAATTCTTAAAATTCAACAATAAGGAAACAACATGATTAAAAATGGGACCAAAGACCTTGACACCTCACCAAAGATACAGATGGCAAATAAACATGACAAGATTCTCCACATCACATGTCATCTCATTAAAATAAGGAGATTCCACTACACACCTATTAGAATGGCAAAAATAAAGAACATTGATAACACTGAATGCTGGTAAGGATGTAGAGCAACAGGAACTCTTTTTCATTGCCTGTGGGAATGCAAAATGGTACAGTCACTTTGGATGACAACATCAGTTTCTTACAAACCTCAACATACTCTTACCATACAATACACAAATAGCCCTCCTTGGTATTTACCCAAAGAAGTTGAAAACTTATGTTCATATAAAAATCTGCGCAAATGTTAATGACAGCTTTATTCATAATTGCCAAAACTTGGAAGTAAACAAAATGTCTTTCTGTAAATGATGGATAAAACTGTGGTACATTAAGACAAAGGAATATTATTCAGCACTAAAAAAGAAATGAACTATCAAGCTATGAAAAGACAAGGAAGAACCTTAAATGTATATTGCTAAGTGAAAGAAGACAGTCTGAAAGGCTACACACTGTATCACTACAACTGTATGACATCCTGGAAAAGACAAATCTATGGAGACAGTAAAAAAGATCAGCAGTTGTCAGGGGTTTAGTGGGGCAGGGATGAGTAAGAGCACAGAGAAGTTTTAAGATAGTGAAACTACTCTATAGATATTATAATGGTAGATACATATCATTGTACATTTGTGCAAACCCAAAGAATATACAACATCAAGAGTAAACCCAAATGTAAGCTATAGTAAGTCCTTGGGTTACGTCGGAGATCCTCCTACCGCGCCACGACATGCGATTTTTGCCATAAGTCCAAACCCACCTACATAAGCACCTATGTCACTCACATGGACCACATACACAGCAGTAATGAAGTGAAACAGTAAAAAAAAATTAAAAGGTAACAATTCCTGACCTTTACTTGTGGTAAATAATAAAAAACATAAAGCACATATGTACATACGTTGAAATGACGGAACTTTTTTTTTTATATAAATGGGAGATGGCGACGTATTCACGAAACATAACCCGAGGACTGTCGGTAGACCCTGGGTGATAATGGTACATCAATGTAGGTTCATCAGTTGTTACAAATGTACCACTTTGGTGGGATGTTAAAAGTTGTAGAGGCTGGTCAGGTCATATGACTTGCTCAAAACCCGGCAAGAATTACCTATTTCATTCATAGTGAGAGGCCAAATTCCAAAGACTCAGTTTTGGGGAAATAAAAAGATAAAATGTATATAATATGCCTTTAAAGAAAATCTGAAAAAATTTACAACATGATGTCATCATGGCTATGCCTTAGCAGCAGAGTTAGAGGTGACCTTTATTTTCACCTTTTATAATCACAAATACTACCTAAAATGAAACAAAGCAATCCAAAGCAATGTTTATTACTAATTATAAACATTTAATAGTGAATATTTATCTTGTTCTTATTATCTGCTTAAACTATTTTGGGTATTTGGTTAAAGGTATCATTTTAAATTATAATAATCCTGTAAAATGGTGTTATTCCATATTACAGATGAGGAAACTAAAGTTTCAAGAGGTTAAAAGTAACTTGCTTCACTTGTAAGTAACTGAACAGTGATTTAAAATCCATGCTGTTTTAGTTCTGCTCTGCAACTTAAAATAGCTAAGACAGTTAATTTTTTTGTTATTACTGTAAATCCTCACCCGAGGATATTTTTTCCATTGATTTTTAGAGAGAGTGGAAGGGAAGGGGAGAAACAGAGAGAAACACCGATGTGAGAAAGACACATCAATTGGTTGCCTACTGCATGCGTGGGGCCAGGGATCAAGCCTGAAACCAAGATATGTGCCCTTGACGGGAATGAAACCCACACCCGGTTGATGCTCTAACCACTGAGCAAACTAGCTAGGGCCCCAACTTCATTTATGTAAAAGAATATTTGGGAGTAAATATTCTCTAGCAATAACATTTTTTCATTTTTGTATAATCTTATATAAGTCTAAAATGTAAGCTCACAGCATCTACTGAACACGATTCCATAATCATGACTCCCTCTCCTGTAGAGAAACAAATCTCAAAACCTGCAATCCTATTTCACAAAGTAAAGATGTCCATCTTGACAACACATCCTTTATATAATGCCCAATACTCCTCAGTCTCTCCTCAAATGTTCAGCAACCCATTACACCTCATGGAAATACACTAAAACTTAGGAGACACTTTTTAACTATGAGCAATAGTGGATTTAAATCAGCATCATGGTTCTCATATAGTGTGGTTTAAAAAAACAAAAACATTCCAGTATAAGGCCCTTACAAACCTACAAATCATGGTCCTTACTTGGAAGAAAAAATAGGCAATGGCAAAATAAAAACAACCATCACCAGACAAATTTTAACCATCATGAGACAAAATATAACCTGTAAACTTTCATTTCGAACGTTGTAATGAATAAAAGGTTAAAGATATACAGAATTCTTTTATTAGGAAATAGGCATAAACAAGAATTTTCAAGAGTTTCCAAGATCTGAAATGCAAGCTTTGCTATCACTGCTTATCCATGTAGGTCAGTAGCTTTTACATGGGGCATGGCTGGAATGAATCAAAGACAATATCCATGACTTCTTGAGCAGAAAAAGGAATGATTAATGCACAGAGAGTAAGTCCACATGCATTCCCTCCAAAATATGTATTATGGAACCTGTATGGAATATTATGGACTATGTATAATTTCAGTAATGCGGATATCCATAGGAATCTGACAATCAAAGGTTAATCAGTTAAAACAGGTAGTGAAAGCTTTTTTATTCCATGGGTATATTTCATGCAGATCATCCCTAGATAAATTTAAAACAGCTACAAAAACACTCTTTGCTCATGACATCTACTAAAGAAGAAGATACGCAGATCTGGGTATCAAGATTATATTTAAAATTTTCAGAAACTGTGTGGACAGAAACTGAATACGTGTGCTTTCCTTTAACCAAACGATGAACAGATATTGGCAATTTTTTCTTCATCCATAAATCTCAAAGTATAAGATATTTCTCTAAAGCTATGCATTTCCATTTTATATAAATGTACATTTTTAAGAAAGTTGACATTCAAAAACATTGTAGCGTATTATGTGCATGAAAATTAAAAGCATGGAACTTAGGCAGTTATAAGGAACCTGAAAGAACACAGCACTCCCTTTGAAAAGATCTGCACAGGTAATCAATCCTTTCTGTCTCAGATCGAAAATAACTAACAAGTTGAGAAATTCCCAACTTCATGAAACAGTCTATTTCGTTATCGGTCAAATCACATCATTAGGAAATTGTCTTTTGTACAAAACAAATATTTACATCCCTTCCCTTTTCTAAACACTATTGATTCCAGTTTTATTCTCAGGGACAAGATCTAAGTTTACTAATGTTTTATGAGGCTTTCAATTATTCGAAGACAGCTAATATTTTTTATTCATCAATTCTTCTCTAAGCTCAACCTGACAAGTTCCTATAACTTTTCCTCATTTGGCCTAGCTTTCTAAATATCTCATCATACTGGTACATTATGAATTTAACACAACGGTTATGTATATGGGAAAAATAATAAGCTTTTAGATGTAGATGTTAGGTGATGGACTCACTCATAGTAGAGTAATTCACAGCTTTCCCTTTAATGTGCTATCCATTTTACAATTATATTCCTGAATGATGGTCAAAAGAATTCACAATGTATTTCCTTTCATCATAAGAGATGCTAAATAATTTGCACTTGTTCTATTTCATTTGGTTTGCAGTTTGGCTTTTTTTGCTTATAAAAGTAAAAATAGTTTGCAGGCTCACAACAGACTCATTAACTTCATGAGTACAGTGCCCAACCAAATGTTCTAAATAACCAAGAACAAAATGTCACAACAGTTTCATCTTTTATCAATCTTTAGGTAAAATATATTCTAATAGCCTAATTCAATTATAATTACCATTACAAAAGCAATAGATTTAAATAACAACCACCCTGGGACAAGGATAACTGATTAATTTTGGATGACAAGGATATAGATGATTGGTATCTTCTTTGCATTTTTGTGTCTTTTTTAAATTTCTAAAAAGTAAACAAATAAGCAACTCACCCAAAAGCTAAAAACCTATTCCTCACCGAGACTCTGGTGGCTAGCATGAGAATATGAACAATGTGCTTTTAGAGAAGCTTTTTCATTGACCTTTTGTTGCTCATATTAATGAAGGGATTCTGATTAAAATCATTATTATGCTTATCATAATCCCTTAAAGAGGCGAATTAAATACATCTCTTTCAACTTACATTGGCTACATTTTAGAAATCAGTGTTTATACTAATATTAATGACTCCTAAAAATAATGACATTCCCAAAAAATTATTTCCCTTAATTGAAACTGGGTTTTCCAGGGACATACTGTGGGGGGAGGGAGGGGGGGGAATCAAAGTGGAGAGAACACCGAGTTAATAATCATGAAGTCCACGTTTGCATTGAGACTGACATGCAACTGTAATATTCTGGGGAAGTTATTTTTTGTCATTCCAGACCTTAAAACCCCTCATCCAAAAAATCAGAGATAAGATGCTACTTAATCAAAAGCCTTCCTCATTCTAAATTTGATTCCATGAAATACCAAGACTTGAGAGAAGCAGAGAGAGAGAAAGATCGATTTGTTGTTTCATTTATTTATGTACTCATTGGTTGCTTGTTGTATGTGCCCTGACCAAAGATTGAGCACGAAACCTTGGCGTATGGGGACCACCAACTAAGTTACCCAGCCAGGTCTATAGTTTTAACTTTTAATGTTTCTTTTCAATGAATTAATTCGGACTTGTACTACTGACATTAATAGGCAGCTAACACTTCAGTATTTGCTATGTGCAGAAACAGTTCAATGCTTCACATGAATTACATTTAACCCTCACAATAACCTTCCAAAGCAGGTATAATTTTATTATCCTCATTTTACAGATGCAGTTTTTTCACAAGTCCAAGATCACAAAATTGTTTAAGTTACAGAGCTGGCCTTTAACCTTGAATAAAAGAATTCAAAAGTTTCCATGAAGGTATACAGAATAAACTTGCTCACCAAATTCCAAACATCAGAACTAAGGAATACTCTAACAGCCTGAGCAAAATATATAAAAGAAACAGTACTTCACATAGTAGGGAGTGTCAAAATTGGATTTAAATCTACCTTATACTTATAAGTCCATGATTTAGGTACAAAACTTAATGTAAGTCTCTGATTATTTGAAATACGGGACAAATAATATCAACTCAAGAAGCTATTGTGAAAATTAAAAGCAAAAACAAAAAGTGCTTAAGTGTGTTCAGCAAACACATATCATTTAATGGTTATGTAATATTACTGAAAATATAAAATGACAATGTACTTAAAAGAGGCATATAAGTAAATGTAAATCTAAGTACCATATGTTTATGTAGTATATATTTAACTATAATATATAAGTCCCTAAGCCATTTCAATTCATGGATAATGAAATAATTTACAATAGCCATACCACTTACCCATACCCCTTAACTATATCGAGGGGGAAAGAAGCCATTGTAAACAAAAAATTCTCAACAGCCTTCTCGAAATCTATATGCATATACACACATACCATCAATGCCTCGTACACTGCATTACCCATAGCATACATATAACAAATGTTTTTGGAATTGCAGATTTTTCTGTTTTAAAATAGCTATACCTATTATTAGCCAATAATCTTCTTGACTCTTAGAATTAGATTATGCCCTCTCCTTGCCAGAAAAAAAAAACAAGTAACAAAACTGATGGAAAAGGCAAGTGTAAGGAAGGAATACAATGGAGAGTAAGCAGAAAGCCTGGACTTTGAACTGAGAAGGTCTGAATGTATGTGCCAAATCCATAACTTTTATCTGGGTGCTATAAAAAGACTTTAAACCTTCAGTTTAGTTTTCTTCATCTAGAAAATAGGGTTAGTACACCAACCTTACCTAATGCCAATGAGCACACCTAGCACCCAGATATAGTTTCTAAATATAATTTCCAATAAATGGAAACAGAATTCCTTGAGGGGAAAAAAAAAAAAGAAAGAAACAGAGTTCCTTGGATAAATGGGATGACTCTGAAGCTGGGGAAGGGAAAATATGAGATGAGCCTGGAACATCTTGTGAAGCCCAAACGGAAGTGCTCAATGAAGGAACATGTCAAAAGGGCACAGAAGTCAACTTGATGGGTTCCCAATGGCCAAATTCGGGACAACAAAGTAACAAAATGATGATAGCAAAGGATTATAATCCATAGCGACAGATATACATAAATAAATCTGGGGAGAAGAGAAAGCTTGTCTATAGAATTTCAATTAATAAAAGAAAAAAGAATGATGGAAGTAAAAAGTCATCATTTGGCAAATATCACCATTGTTGCAGGCAAGAACCAACAACAATAACAATAAAAAAGACAAAAAAAGAATCATCAACAAATGTCAAAAATAGCAGGCAAGTGTATAATAGGAAATAAAATGCTTACATAGTCTCAAAGTATCTCTCCTTAGAAGATACTTATTATAAATAAAATTTACCAGTTGAAAAACCATTTTATCCAAATAATCAAAAATTCACATTATCAGTATAGGAACATATCAACATCATGGGCTTCCTGATTTAAAGGATGAGGACGCCATCACTCCATAGCATTGCTGCTAAAAATGCTCAACTTGAATTTAATCAAGAGTGAGCATCAGACAAACCTAAAGTGAAGAATCTTCAAAAGTTTTCATGGTTATAAAAGAAAAAGTGAAGAGCTGCTCTAGATTAAAGGAGACTAAGAAGACATGACAACTTAATACAATATGTGATACTGGACTGCATCCTGAACTAGAAAAAGGACATTAGTGGAACAACTGATGAAACTTGAATAAGGTCAGTAGATAATATTATATCAATGTTAATTTCCTGATTTGGCTATGCAATTTACGGTGAACATTTTGGAAAGTCAGCTGAAAAATATATGGATATTCTTTGTGTATTTTTTCTACTTTTTATATAGGTTAAAATTATTTCAAAGTGAAAAATATATATAAATTTTCTGAAGAAACACAACAATATGAGGAAGACTAGCTTATACTTTTTTCAATAACTGCCACATATCTTTGAATGACAGCTCTTTAGTATATAACAGGGGAAAAAACCTCAAGATTACCCAGGCTGGTAAGAGGCAATGACAGACCAGCATGTTTACATAATCCCTTCACTGTTCCCACCTTGACCTCTCACCCATTAAAATCTCCAAGTTTTAGCACAAATAACTGAGAGGAAAGGGAGAAAAGTTCTTGTTTAGTAAATTTATAATTTATTTGTGGAGTTTGGAACCACAACATGTCCTTCACCTAAAATGCCCCTTAAGCTTCTAATCAGAAATCTAGGCTGTCTGGACCATTTATGTGACTTAGGATGGCACCCCACTGGGCTAATCAGCTACAAATTACTCATTTCAAAGCTCTTGCTTAGTGAAAATTAATAATTAAAAAAAGATTAAAGTCATACACATCTCATCAATAATAAAATATAAGATATATATATAATTTTATTTATAATACATGAAGGCTAAAGTTATAAAAGGACTAGGTTCACTCTATTCACCTGAGCCTTACCTCTAAGTTGTTGACACTAAACCTTTTACCATTCTTACACAATCTATCCTGCTATACAAACTTCAAATAAAAGACAATTAACACTGTATCTACTTTGTCAGAGCACAAGACTACTGAACTATATGTAAAGTTAAACATAACTTGTAAAGATGCCTCTTCCAAATGTAGTAATTTTTACTTTGAATAGTTTTTCTCCTCTTCTAAGAAAATAATATTTTCCCCTAGCAAGAAATCAATATTTCCAAGTCCTTCATTACCAAAGAACCTATCATTTGGTTTAATATCTTGAGGGCAAAGATGCAGATTTTATTAATCTACCCTCTTAACACCTGGAACACAGTAAACCTCATATATAGTCTGGCATATAATAAATGTTCAATAAATGTTTGTTGTAGGTATTTCATTCAGTATCAACATTAATGACTGCCAAACCTAAGAGCAATGTAAAATCCAGGAAACGAACTAAATTTGACTAATAAGAAATGCTGCAACATCCTGATCTCCATCTGTTTAGCTGCTTTGTATCAGCCAACCACTCCAACACATATGTGATTGATCCTTTTGTGCCCAGTGCACTGAAACATTTAACTACTGCTAAACCATGCAGCATACATATAATGGATATGAACCAGAAGATTTTTGCCTAGGGAAAAGGCCTAAACACTGTTTTAGAGAACCTAAACACTTTAACATCTGAGGTTAGATCAGCCGTGGGCAAACTACGGCCCGCGGGCCGGATCCGCCCGTTTGAAATGAATAAAACTAAAAAAAAAAAAAGACCGTTCCTTTTATGTAATGATGTTTACTTTGAATTTATATTAGTTCACACAAACACTCCATCCATGCTTTTGTTCCGGCCCTCCGGTCCAGTTTAAGAACCCATTGTGGCCCTCGAGTCAAAAAGTTTGCCCACCCCTGGGTTAGATAATACTTTACACTTTGGCAAGAAATATGGATAATGTGTTCATTACTGGGCCTAGCACTTTGTCATTCCACAATTATTAAGTAAATAAATTCTAATCTACACTAGAATTATAATTTAAAAGTAATATTTTTGTCTTTAAAAACTCAGTACCTAAAAAGTAAAACAAAAAACATCTATTCAGCATCTAACAGTTGATAAGCAAAGATGAATGGCTTAATAATGAACTACACTTCAAGGACATTACCTGGAAATGTTAAAGGAAAAATTTTTATTCAGTTCATGGTGTATGTACAAAAGATTATGTGGAGATCAGTATACATTAAAATCCACTCCAGAATTTTTTAATCAACTAATACATTTAAAATATTCTGTTAAAAATAATTAAATTAAAATAGAATTATACAAAGAAATAAAGCATATTACATTGTTTCACATTTTAATAATAGAGAGAAAATGCAAATAACAGCTTATTCTGAAAATAACGAACTGCAAAAGAGAGGAGGTCAAATAATAAAATACTAGAAATGATCTTGAGCCATCTTACTCATTCTAGCAATGAGGAAACAGGTTTTGTAAGAGATTGCTTTTTTCAAGGAAGGACAATCCTTACACACAATAATATAAGGATAGAATAACCAACACTTGCCATCACAAGCACACAAAGGCCAAGAGATTGGTGGGGGAGAGGGAAAGAGAAGAAGAATGCACATTAAAACATACATCAAACATTAGTTAGGGAGGCTGGACTCTGCAGCTTAGCTTGACCAAGTATGAATCCTAACTGTCATTTACTAGCTTAACCTTACAGAGTAGTGGTTCTCAACCTTCCTAATGCCGCTACCCTTTAATACAGTTCCTCACTGTTGTGGTGACTCCCAACCATAAAATTATTTTCATTGCTACTTCATAACTGTAATTTTGCTACTGTTATGAATCGTAATGTAAATATCTGATATGCAGAATGTATTTTCATTGTTGCAAATTGAACATAATTAAAGCATAGTGATTAATCACAAAAACAAATTGTAATTATATATGTGTTTTCCGATGGTCTAAGGCGACCCCTGTGAAAGGGTCGGGGTCGCGACCCACAGGTTGAGAACCGCTGTTATAGAGCTTCAATCTTTACATCTATAAATGCATGTAAGGATATCTTTCCAAAAGGGTTGTTATGGCAAAAGGGTTGTTACTAATTCATGTAAAGTCTTTAGAACAGTGTCTGGCACACAGCAAACACTCAAAAAATTTTGGCAAAAATCATTATCTGTTATAGAAAATGCAAATTAAGACCCATAAAGTACAATTTTATACCCATTCTCTTACACTGCTAGTAGGAGTACAAACTGAAACTATGTTGGGATACAATTTGGCATTATCTTATAAACTCAAAAATTCACAACATAACTTGAAATCCAACTATTTTACTCCTAAATATATACTCAAGAAAACATTTAGCACATAAGTATCAGAAGCATATTATATTCGATTCCCAGTCAGGGCACATGCCGGGGCTGTAGGCTCGATCTCCAGTAGGAGACATGCGGGAGGCAGCCGATCAATGATTATCTCTCATCACTGATGTTTCTCTCTCTCTCTAACTCCCTCTCCCTTCTTCTCTGAAATACATAAAAATGTATTTAAAAAAAAAAAAAGTACACCCTGCCAAAAATGATACATCTTAGTAATGTATTTAAAAAAAACCAAGTTCTAGGAGTTAACATATAATATATTCCTTTTATGGAATTGCAAAATATTTAAACAATGAGACACTGTTTAGGCATACATGTATGTAATTAAATTTTTTTTTAATAGCAAGAGAATGGTAAGCACACAACTCAGGTTAGAGTAACCTCTGAGAAGTTAAGATAATATGAGAGATGCACATTAGGTAAATGTTAGTCATCATTAAGGCTCTGATTCTTGGATTGTACTGTGATGGGGTATTTGCCAAGTAAATAAAATATTAAAATATCAGATTTCCGAGGGCCATACATAGACCAATGAAGGCAGCATGAATCAAGATAAAGATTAATCCAATTCTGTATACCAGAGGGTGTTTTTAATTTTATTCTATTTTATTATAGTTGACATACAATATTGTATTAATTTTAGGTGTACAACATACTCATTCAACATTTATATACTTACAAAGTATATATATTCCTATGCTGTACATTATATTCTGTGACTTATTTTATAACTGGTACACCGGAGGTGTTTTTGTTTTAAAAAATTGAGAGTTAAGTGTAATCTGTTTTGGAGTGAAGGATTAAATAAGATAATTCATGTTTGACATACAGCATTTTAGCTATCATCCAAAATGTTATGTTTTACTTACAGAATAAAACACATTTAAAAAATTGTAAATCACTTCTCACTCTAAACCAACCTATCTTCCCTTTTAGCCAAAGCAGAAACCTTACCTAAGAGACAGAGACTGCCTCAGCAAACAGAGACTGCCTCAGCAAACTCGACTGCACAGCAGGGCTCCTGATTCCCTACCAAGCCAATTCAACTACTACACAACCTGCTTTTGTTTTGATATTTATTGCCTTCGTCAATATTCTGCACTCTATGTGTACCACGTATGTTATCCAAAAAATGTTCCTGAAAGGTTTTAATCACCTCAGTCAATTTAAAAAACAAAACTATCACAATCCATAAATACATAATAAAATTTTTAATTTAAATTCTTTATTGTTTAAAGTATTACATAAGTCTCCTTTTTTCCCCATTGACCTCTCCCCAGCTGCCCCCACCCCTCAGCACAAGCCCTCACCACTCCCTCCACCCCCGTCTGTGTCCATTGGTTGATCTCTTATTCCCTCATAGATTGGACAGTCTGTTCGATGCTTCTACGACTCTAGTTCTATTTTTGTTCTTCAGTTTACGTTGTTCATTACATTCCACAAATTAGAGAGTTCATTTATTTATCTTTCTCTGACGCTTATTTTGCTTAGCGTAATGCTCTCTAGTTCCATCCATGCTGTTGCAAATAATAAGAATTTCTTTTTTTACAGCAGCGTAGTATTCCACTGTGTCGATGTACCACTGATTTTTAATCCACTCATCTGCTGATGGGCACTTAGGCCGTTTCCAAATCTTAGCTATTGTAAATTGTGCTGCTATGAACATAGGGATGCACATATCCTTTCTGATTGATGTTTCTGATTTCTTGGGATATATTCCTGGAAGTGGGATTACTGGATCAAATGGAAGTTCCATTTTTCATTTTTTGAGGAAACGCCATACTGTTTCCCACAATGGCTGCACCAGTCTGCATCCCCACCAGCAGTGCACGAGGGTTCCTTTTTCTCCACATCCTGGACAGCACTTGTCGTTTGTTGCTTTGTTGATAATAGCCATTCTGACAGGTGTGAGATGGTACCTCATTGTTATTTTGATTTGCATCTCTTGGATGTTAGTGACTGAGCATGTTTTCATATGTCTCTTGGCCTTCTGTATGTCCTCTTTCAAAAAGTGTCTATTTAAGTCCTTTGCCCATTTTTTTTATTCGATTGTTTCTCTTCCTTCTGTTAAGTTGTATGAGTTCCCTATAAATTTTGGAGATTAACCCCTTATCGGAGATAACATTGGCAAATATGTTCTCCCATGCAGTGGGCTTTCTTGTTGTTTTGTTGATGGTTTCTTTTGCTGTGCAGAAGCTTTTTATTTTGATGTAGTCCCATTTGTTTATTTTCTCCTTAGTTTCCATTGGATCTGTATCGGTAAAGATATTGCTATGACAAATGCCTGCTATTTTGCTGCCTATGGCTTCTTCTAAGATTTTTATGGTTTCCCGTCTTACATTTAAGTCCTTTATCCATTTTAAGTTTATTTTTGTGTATGGTGTAAGTTCATGGTCTAGTTTCATTTATTTGTATGTATCTGTCCAATTTTCCCAACACCATTTATTGAAGAGACTGTCTTTAATAATAATAAATTTAAGTACAGTGAAAGTCAAAACAGTATTGGCTTGTGTACAAGAGAATGAGATTGATATTACTCCTTCCCTATTAAACACACACAGACATATATACACACACAAATAAACAACTTAATAAAAATGCAAAAAGTACTGAAAAAGAAATAACTTGTCAATTAAATTTAATGCCATGTCTGTGATAAAAATTATCTTACATACCAGGGCAAGTTCCATACTTTGAAAAAAGCTGCACTACCTCAAGCTAACTCCCTATTAAAAATTTTTGAACTTTCTTCAAAAACTGGCTAGAATTCAAGAATTAGAAACACTCAGGATCTGTGCTATCTAAACAGAAATCACTAGCTGCATGAGGCTATTTAAATTAAAATTTGTTCTTCTGTCCCTCAAGCTATATTTCAAGTACTCATTAGCCAAACAGCCACATATTAGCTACCATATTGGATAGCACAAACAGAACATTTCCATCATCGCAGAAAGTTCTAATGCAGCGCTGCTTTCAATTGTCAAAGGAATCTAATAAGGCCCAAAGGGTAGCAAATGGTAGTAAGACAAATTTTAACAGGGAAAAAATGTATCTTTCAGTAAAGTAATAAAAACATTTTGAAAGAACTGTGAGAGAATGAATTAAAAGCTGGTAGTAAAAATATTTTTTCTTTTTCTACAATTCCTTTATAGTTTGATTTATTTCAAAGGCTGGAGATGTACTAAAGCAGGCTGGAATCCCTCCCCAACTAAGATGATAGATTTTCATTGCAACTGAGGAACAAACTTAAAAACTGAGAAAGAATATTAGTTTAAGAGAGTTGCCAGGTAGCTCAGTTGGTTAGAGCATCATCTGGAATATGCCAAGGTTGGAGGTTCAATCCCAGGTCAAGGCCCATACAAGAATCAACTAATGAATGCATAAATAAGTGGAAGTGGAACAACAAATTGATGTCTTACTCCCTCCCACCTCTGTTCTAAAATCAATTTTCAAAAAGGTTAAGACTGAAGCCATAACTGAATGCCTATTGCCAAACATTTAGTGCTTATTGTATACCAAACACTGTTTCAACACATGAGCCTATGAAAACTCTTATAATTACCTTACCTTCATTAATAAAGCAATAATGAAACCATGCCCAAATAATGAACAGAATATCAGCAATATGTAGCTTTTAAAAATAAAGGGTCTTGTATAAAAAATTCTCATTTTCCTTCCCCTGATCATTTAAAATTGTTTAGGGTCCCCCCTATCTGTGCCCTACATCATCTAAACATCCTTGTGAATGTCTTGTTTCCGGCAACCAATATTTTAAAAGGGAATTTTCCAGTCCATCTGATACACCACGCAAATTTTCACTGATTTTAACTATGTAGATGCTTTTCAAAACTTCCCAATTTGTAAATTATATAACCAATGTACGTATTTTACATAACTTCCCAATATGTGGGTTACATAACCTTTTAACTTAGCTAATACTCCTTATACAGATCTCATTTATCTCCCAAACAAGCCTCAAGATTTTAAATCTAAGGCCTAGGTTCATTTTCTTCAGATTACTTTCTCTCCCTAAGGTTTTGCTAAAACCTTTCCTTTATCTGTCTGCCTTTGTTTTTTTCATCCTCTAGAAAACCCCCATTTTCCCTATAAGTAAATCAAAATTCTATAGCTAAATCCATTTAATACAAATTTTCATGCAAAAGCAATTTATAAGTGGGAAAAGATTACTGTCTTCATTAACAGAAATGCTCACATATGAAAAGATCTGCTCTAAGTCACATAATTAAATGGCAACATTGAAATGAAATCTGAGTGTCCTTTGCTACACAACACTGCAGATTTCTTAGACTACCAATTAGCATGCCTGTATTTGTTCCAACACAGCTCATTTACTGTTTGTATAAATGTTATGATCGACCTGAAGTTTTTATAGAAACAACAAATTTTAAATTTAATATCCCTTCTATATTTTTGTCTTTAATACTTTTAATCTAAAAAAATACACAAAAGAAAATTTCTTCTACAGGTATTTCCCATCATCTTCCAAATTTCCTACAGTGTGATTGATTATATTGTTTTTATACTTCAAACAGTTTATGTTACTCTTGGCTGAATCCATATACTCTTTGCTATTCCTACTTTTTGTTTGAAAACGGCAGCCGCTATAATTACAGTGCACACCATGCTCTGGTCTCAGGAGCACACCCTGGATGTATCCCAAAGTGTACTCCGGAGAGTACACTTCCGGGAATGTGCCACATGGGCTATGAGCACATAACGCCTTGGCATGTAAATGTGCAAAGATTCTGTGGTTAAAGAGCTCCCCAATTTTTCCTAATATATATAATTAAAAACATTTCACATTGGAAATACCACTATATTGCTGATTAGAATACGATATTCACATTAATCTTTGAAATAGTTTACTAGATTTCAAAATAATTCCATACTTTTTAAAGGCTGCTTTTGGGATGCATTCTCCTATCTTTGGGGGCACTTCAGTGAAGAAATCTGCAAAGCAATGGCGCAACACTGCTCTATACTCTAGCCACAGCAACTCAAATCTGAACTCCCCTGCAACTCCTCCTAATTCGACCTTGAAATGCACTCTCCTGAGGATCCTATAACTTTCAGTGTTATCTCGTATTTCATGAAATAATAAGCTGAACACAAATGTTATTTTCAGTAGCAATAAGGAGGTACATCTTTAGAAGACAACATCCCATATACTGCACTGTAGTGTAGAATAGGAGATTTTTCACTGCATCTTCACCAGTTATGTTTTTATAGAGAACTGAATGGGAGCACAAAAGTCAGCCTATGTCATGGCACAGTAAGTTAAGCTATTTTGTGAAAGGTTGTGTGTGTGTGTGTGTGTCAAAAGGTATAATATATTCGTTATTGTCACAGTTAAAGATTAACAGTCACTGTTTTAGGGGGGTCAATTGGGGGAAAAGGAGACATATGTAAAACTTCAGACAATAAAAAAAGTCACTGTTTTAGGACACAGGCTTTGGAGTCTTTACCAGGTATATATTTGTCAATTATTTAACTTTGCTAAGCCTCAGTTTCCTCATCTTCATAAATGGGGGTAATAATGGTAGTAATACAGGGGTGGACAAAAGTAGGTAAATAATACAATAATTAATGAATAAATAGTAATACTATAACTGTTTCACACACTCACAACTGTAAACCTACTTTTGCCCACCCCTGTATTTAAAATGACTATTATGAAAACTAAATCCATAAAATGATTAAGACAATGTTGGTAATTACTCAAATATTACCTATCACTTAGTTATGTACTGGGAGCTATATAAAAAAATCACAAGTTACTAAAGAACAAAAATGGAATGTAAGAAATATGAGAACAAATTTCATTTATAAATAATCCACAATAAAAAATTGTTAAATTTTGAAAGTAGCAACTTATATCAAGAATAAAAATGACAACATACTCTTTGACACAGTTATCTCAATTCTGTAAATTCATCCTAAGCAATAAACTGAACAAAAGACAACAATTATATGTGAAATGATGCTCGTTGCAATGTTATTTATAATAGCAAAGAGCTGGAAACCTGAAGTGTTCACTAAGAAGATAATAGCTATGTAAACTTATGGTACAACTTGATGAAATATTATAGGCATTAAATTAATGATTACTAAAAATCTATGTCTAAGCATAGAAATTATTTATATTAAGTATATCAGGTAAAAAATGAATGATTTTTGTGCATACCCTACTAAAACAAGTAAAATATATACATATGGATCTAGAAGCAACTGAAATTTGTTTTTTAATTGACCTCTTTCTTTCCTAGATGTTATTCCCCAAAACAAGCAAACAAAAAGTAGTATGTTAGTCCATTCAGGCTGCTATAACAAAATACTACTGATGGGTAGCTTATAAACAAGAGAAATGTTTACAGTTCTGGAAACTGGGAAGTCCAAGATCAAGATGCCAGCATGGTCAGATTAGGGCCTTCTTCCTGGTTCACAGCCAAGGCCTTTCTTTCTCTGTGTCCCTCATAGGGTAAAAGACCTAGGGATCTATCTGGAGCCTCTTTTTTAAGAAGACACCCATTCAAGAAGGATCCACCCTCATGATTTAAACACCTCCCAAATGCCCCAGCTCCAAATGCCACCATCTTTGGGGGTTAGGATTTAAACATACAAATTTGGGATGGGTGTGAGGGCACAGACATTCAGACCATAGCAGTCAGTTAAAAGGACTGCTCAGTTTCAGTTTTCCTCCCACTACACCTAGCCAAATCTGTTTGACACAAGGCAAATACACAAATGACACAACTAGAAGCTAGCCAGTAATTAAAAGCCAAACCAGTGTATGTGAGGCCTCCTACCCATTATAAAGTTCAGACTCATCTGCAATAGGGTCTACATAACATCAGATACATTCTTTCTCTTTCTGGCTCACTTAGCTAAGTTTGCTCTCTTGAAGGATCAAGAGAGGAAAAACTGCTCAAAAAAAAAACAAAGGTGGTTAGAGGCTAGCTTGTCTCACTCATTCATCTCCTATCTCTCCCCTTCCTTTTAAAAATGATCATAATACAGTTAAAGAATATCTTAATTAGATATACTTATTAAAGTTACTTGTTATATGTTAATTTTTATTAAGTTAATTTTGTTTGTTGGCTTGAATAACCCTCTAGAAAAAGTATATACAATTTTTAATCATCATATTTTTTAAATTCCTGATTTATGTTCATGTAAGATCTTGATTGAGAATTAACTTCAAATTCATTCCGAACCAAAGTTTCAGTAATTATGTATCTAAGGCAGTTATTTTTTAATTAACAAATTATACAGTTTTACAATAATGAGGGTAAATATCAGGCTAAATTAAAACATAAACAAGTTTTTGCTTTAGTTGTTGATGACTATAAAATGAACTCAAACATAAGCTTACAGACCTTTTAGCTGTCCAAATTAAAGTTAACAGACTAAATCAAGAGCAATGAACTGACTAGCAGATCTTGCCTATTTCACTTATCACTAGGATCCCTATTAATAGATCTAGCCTATTAATAGGAATCCTAGTTTGATTACAGTTGCAAAAAATTACCTAAATCTTCAATAAGCTGAAAAAAACCTTCCTCTCCCTTCTCTCCCATGAAAGATTTTTGCTCTCCATACAATATTTGAAAGCTCCTGCATTCAACTGAGAAAGATGACTTATACTTCCAAAATGTGCTCAGGTGTTAAAATTGTTTTCATTAACAAGCTCTAGAAAAATACTCCTTTTACAACTAAATAGTTGTATTAAATACCAAATAAACAAAAAGACTGGCTAGAGCTAGTTCTTTGCCTAACACTTATATTCTCTTTACTCAATCTTTGCTCAGAACATGGAAGAAAATGTTCACAATATAGATTTATATTATTTTTTGCTTATTGGAATTATTAGTTTCTAAGTTTTTCTGAAAAGTTGCTTTTTAACATTTATAGTGAAATACAAATTTTCCAGGAATTCAAATCCTTTCTAAAAAGTAACCCTACCAGTAATGGCCAGGTAGCTCAGTTACTTAGTGTTGTCCGAGTACACCAAAGTTCTGGGTTCATCCAGTCAGGGTATAAGAAGCAACCAATGAATGCATAGATAAAGTGGAACAACAACAATTAATGTCTGTTTCTGTCTCTCTAAAATCAATAATTAATTTTTTTTAAAGAGTAAACCTACATACAATTCAGGCTAAGTGAAAGTAAGCACCCATTATTTCATGAACCCTTCTTCTCAAGAATTAAAAAGTTCTTTTTAATATTCTCTTAACTCGTAAAAAAATGATACCAAGGGAGGGGACGTTACATTTATCTTAAAATCTCTCTTAAGTATTGACACATTTCCCTGGTTTTACAGATGGAGAATCAAGCACAAAGACAGGTTATGTGATTTGTCAAGGTCTTAATGCAACAGTCAGCAGTAACCACAGGATCATGTTAATTGTGAACACCAAGTTGTAGTTATTTAATTAGTGAATTTTGTTTTGAAAAGGCCTTTCTAACCATTTAGATTGGAGTACCCAAAGAATACAAAACCTTCTGTCAAAGACAATATAATTTATTTGGATAAAGTCAACATCTTGGTTAGTCTTTCAGAAACCTTAAAGTTCCTAATAAAAATCCAAATTTGGGTAATTCATTTACATGTCTATCTTCCCTTCCACTTTCTAATTCCCACCATCTCTCATCCCTGATAGGGCCATTATTACATGAGATCCTAACGTTCCTAATATTCTCAACTCCTCTCAGGTAAGCCCTTCCCTTTTCTTATCCTCCTCCCTGACACCCTCTTCTTCAACCTCCAATTCCAAAATCCGTATTCCTGTCTCTTTAAATTGTAGAGGCAGATGTCAGCATTCATACTCCCACTCTAAGCTGCTCATCCCACACTCACATTAAATACATTGGCCTTGGCTCAGGATTCCTCTCCACCTCAACTCCTAATACCAACCCAGAAACTTGAACAGCCACATTGTTGACCTTTTAAAACATCCTAGCAGATCCTGGCTCCTCTACTCCTACAACCTGTTTTTACTTTAATCTTCCCTCACATGTCAGCACTCTTGAGTCTGTGTTCTCTGATCAAAATCTAACTTTCAATTTGTCCCACTTTCACTCTGTGTCCATTAACTTCATCAAAACTTCCAGTCCCTCAAATCAGCTGTCAATTCTGTGTCTACCTAGTACTTCAAGCTAAATTTCTTGTTTAAAATCGAGGTATAAATATCACATTGCATTTCGAATCTCATCTCTACCACTTACTTCCTTGTGTGGCTGTGGGCAAGTTACTAAACCTCTCTTAAACCTCAGTTATCTCTATCTGTAACTATGGATAATACTTAGCTCACATGGTCCTTAGAAGGAGTAAATCTAGCATTCCATCTGACAAGCAGTAAAACAGTTTGATAGGCTCCGCTTTCCTAGGCCTTGCTCTATCAATTGCCCATCTTTCCTTAACTCTTTTTTTTCTTTCTCTGCATAACTGACATCACCTCATTTAACAAATAATCTCAACTCCCAGCTTCCCCCTAAATGAGTATAATCTTACTCTTTGCCATCTCCATTTCATCACTTCCCATTTTAACACTTTCTCTCTGAACTTTCCTACCTCTCAAGACTTTTCTGTCTTTTAGTGTCTCTTCTTACTCTCCCTTAAAAACACTTCTGTTGCCTGGCCCGTGTGGCTCAATGGGTGAACACTGACCCAGAAGGTCATGGTTTGATTCCAGGTCAGGGCACATGCCCGGGTTGCAGGCTCAATCCCCAGTAAGGGGCATGCAGGACACAGCAGATCAGTGATTCTCTCTCATCATTTCTAGCTCTCTCTCCCTCTCCCTTCCTCTCTGAAATCAATTAAAAATATATTTAAAAAAAACAAACTGCTGTTTCTAACTATTCAACTTCCCATTTCTACTTAATGTTATCCTTGGGCAATTTTCCACTAGCTTCAACTATTACATATGCTGAATATATTACCTCTAACTCTGCCCTCTTAACATTCTTTGGGCACCAAACCTATAATTTAAATCACCTTATGGGGTATTTCATACCTTGATACCTAGTGGGCACCCACAAATTAAAAAATATCAAAATGGCGTTATTTTCCCCTTAAAAACCGTCTCTTCCTCTTCCCACATCATTTACAAGCATCACAGCCACCCAAATTTAAAATGTTCAAATCATCCCACACTCATCCTACTTCCTTCACATCCAGTCACATAATCACACTGGAAATCTATACTGCCTTACAAATTCATCCTCTAGAGTTCCAAATGAACTATTCCCAGCTGTTCTTTACCTTGATCATTATTACATCTTCCTCCTCGAGAGTTCATTTTCTTTTCCTTTCTTTTCCCTCTAATCGCCTGTACAAAGGAACCCTAGTATTCATCTTTCTACACAAGTCTGACATCACTTCCTCACTTAAAATAATGTTCCCCACTGTCTACATGATAAAGACTTAAGCTGGTGCCTTTCATTATTATCCTTACTGACCTAAGAGTTGTGGTGAAGAGAGAGGGAAGCTCAAAGAACAAATTTTCTTCAAATGCTTAGTACTTTATCTGAAAAATTTATGGGAATTCTGTTCAAAATTAATGTAATTAACACACTGAACAGTTAAATAAATTTCTCTCAACTCTTCAAAAGAAGTTTTGAAAAAGCTTCCAGGAGCTTCTGTCACATTTATCTGTGGCCCTCAGGCTCCAGACCTAGCCATCACCTTTGCTCCAAGATTGCTGATACATAGTTAAGCACAAATCTATGCTTACAATCTGGCCACCAACACCTTGTAATCTACCTCCCATTACTCCTCCAAACATGTTTATCCAAAAAGCTATTGCTTTTCTTCAAACCTTCTGTGCTTGCTTTTGTTTTACCCCCTCCCCACCCCACTTCTTGGAATACTTTTCCCCTTTCCATCTCATCTCTAGGTGACTCCTAAAATGCCTCTTCTTTTCTGAAAACTTCCTTCACACATAACTCTCACCCTGCCATCCACCTCCAGATAGAATCACTTTCTCCTACAGCCTTGAATAACTTCATAAGCAGAGCACTCATCACATTTCAGAGGGATCTAGTTCCCCTGTTGGAAAGTGAAAGCAGTTATCAGGTTTTACTGATCTTTGTATCTCCAAGGCTAAGGAAAAGTCAAATGCCTAGTAGGCACTCAAATGTCACTGATCTGAAATTCTTGAAGAAAAAGTTACTAATGAAATCTGTCCTGAAAAACTGTTAAGAAATCCATATATACAATTCAGCAACTAAAATTTTGAAATGCTTTCACATATTATTAACGGGGCAAATCCAGAATTGATCCCAAATTCCAATCTCAAAATATCAATGTAATTAACAATAAGATAGCAAAAATATGTGCTAGCCTATAAAAGGTTCTTCAGAATGTTCTTGCTATTAACCTAATATCCTAAAGAAGATAAGAGCCCTAACTGGTTTGGCTCAGTGGATAGAGCGTCAAGCTGCGGACTCAAGGGTCCCAGGTTCGATTCTGGTCAAGGGCACGTACCTTGGTTGTGGGCACATCCCAGTAGGGAGTGTGCAGGAAGCAGCTGATCGATGTTTCTCTCTCATAGAT
>NW_005871086.1:7236806-7245213 GCF_000147115.1 Myotis lucifugus | reverse complement strand
AAAATCACTTAGGATTCTAGAATTACTGAACTAAAAGAAATACTAAAGATCAAATTCAACACTCTCATTTTGAATCAGAAAAATTAAGTCTTAAATTCTAGGGAGCAGAAATAATGTAAATCTATATTTATGAATATTTATATTATAAATCTATAAATTATGAACATTTACTTGCATATTATGGGCAGAGATTGAATGACAGTATTACCTTTCTGGCACTTATTAAAACGATCATTTCTCTCCTTTAATATTCAAATGTAATAAACTACATGGATTTTGTTAGGTTTTCCTTTCTTGCAATCTACAGATAATCCCAGTTTGATTGTGAGGCTGTTTTGTGTTTAGTTCACTGAATTGGGTTTAATTCGCTACTTCTTAAAAATTCTCAGCCATTATCTCTATTTCCTCTCTTCCATTATCTCTTCTTTTGGAACTGTTGAACTTGTATGTTGAACTTGTTTATCTTATCCTTCATGTTTCTTAATCTTCCCATTTTATATCCATATCTTTGGGTTCAGCCTTCTATAGCAGGAGATTTTTTAAAAATATGTTTTCATTGATTTTAGAGAAAAGAAGGGAGAGAGAGAGAAACATGGATGCGCTGCCTCCTGCACGCCCCCTACTAGGAATGGAGCACAAAAGCTGAGCATGTGCCCTGAGGGGAATCTAAAGGGCAATCTTTCAGTGCATGGGAGGATGCTCAACCAGCTGAGCTACACTGGCCAGGGTTATAGCAGATCTTAACCTTTTGTGCCATGGACCTCTTTGTCAGTCTAAGGAAGCCTATGGCCCCCTTCTCAGAACAACATTAAAGGCTTAAAACAAAATGCATAGGATTACAAAAGAAATCAATTACATTGACATAACTATCAAAATATTTTAAATTTTGAAATAGCAATACAAAATAGATGTGCTTCTTTTATTAACATATTAAAATATAAGCTCTAGCAATAGTTTAATTAACTATAATAATTTCAAACTAGTGACTATAATAAGTGCTATTTCAAGATATCTATTAACGCCTGGACACCTGGGGGTGAGGGCATGAGTGGGGGGATAAGGGGGCAATGGGGCAATAAGGGCACATATGTAATACCTTAATCAATAAAGAAAAAAATAAAATAAAAATGACATTTTAAAAAATCTGACTTCTATTGCCATTATAAGTGAATTATATCCTTTTAAAAATAAATAATGTTGAAGTCCAAAACCCTAGTACCTCAGAAAATGATCTTGTTTGGAAATAGGGTTGTTGTAGAATGTTAAGAGGAAGTCATACTGGAGTAGGGTGGGCTCCTAATCCAATATGACTGGTGTCCTTAAAAAAGGGCCATGTGGCCCTAGCTGGTTTGCTCAGTGGATAGAGTGTTGGCCTCTAGACTGAAGGTTCCCGGGTTCAATTCTGGTCAAGAGGGCATGCCCAGGTTGTGGGCTCGATCCCTGGTTGGGGCCATGCAGGAGGCAGCCAATTAATGATTCCCTCTCATCATTGATGTTTCTATTTCTCTCTCCCTTCCTCTCTGATATAAAAAATATATATATTAAAAAAGGAGGGGGGGGCATGTGAAGACAGAGAGAGCACCATGTGATGATGAAAGCAGATTATGAAATTAGGCAGCTGCAAGCCAAGGAATGCCGAAGTTGCCATCAACCACATTAGGGAAGAGGCAAAGATGGATTCACCCACTGATTTCAGAGCATGGCCCTGCCAACACCTTGATTTTTAACTTCTAACCTCCAGAACTGAGACAATAAATTTCTGTTGTTTTAAGCCGCCTAGTTTGTGATACTTTATTATGACAGCCCTAGAGAACTAATACAATTGCTGTCACAAGTACTTCTAATTCTGCTATGATTTGTTGGTTTTTCCTTCAACCATGAATGTAAACAAGGTTCGGTTAGAGATTGGTAGTCTGAATTCTAAGAACTCGATGTCTCAAGCAATTTAACACCTTAGTCTAAGAGCCATTACTAATGAACTATATTTTAACAAAAATAATAAACTATGTTTAACACGTTAAGCACCCAGTCACCAGTGACTGACACTATACTTTCCGTCCGGAAGACAAAACAGGCTGGGTGCTTAACGTGTTAAACAAAAATACATCTTTTTCTTTTTCTTTTCTTTTTTTTTTTTTCATTTAAAACTACTCTGTTTGCCACAAAAATCAACATGTTAGGAGTTTGTAATGACAATAGTTCGGGACTCTAAAATGAGATGCTGCTATGACACAAATTTGTCATAAACAGCAAACTAAATCTGAATATTAAAAAATAAGGCCCTGGCAGGATAGCTCAGTTGGTTAGTGCACAACACTGTCCCCGTACACCATGGCTGCAAGTTCAATCTCAGGTTAGGGCACAAACAAGAAGCAACCAATGAATGCATCAGTAAGTGGAACAATAAAGCGATGTCTCTCTCTTTCTCTCAAACGTGTGTGTGTGTGTGTGTGTGTGTGTGTGTGTGTGTGTGTGTATATATATATATATATGCCTAAGCGACCAAGCAACCGGTCAACCGGTCGCTATGACATACACTGACCACCAGAGGGCAGACACTCAATGCAGAAGCTGCCCCCTGGTGGTCAGTGCGCTCCCACAGCCAAGCTCTGCGGCCGGCCAACCTCTTGCAGTCCCTCCCCCGCTTCCCCGCCAGCTGGCCCACCCTGATCGGGACTGGGTGAGACGGACCCCAATCGGCCAATCGCCAGCCAGGCCGAGGGACCCCCCCCCCCTCACCTGTGCACGAATTCGTGCTATGGGCCTCTAGTCAGTCAATAAAAAAATTTAAAAATAAAAAATTTCATTATCTGCATTAGCTCCTTAAATGAATTAAATTACCTCTTAGTATTAAATTAACACGATTTGTATGAATAAGCAAATAAAAAGACTTAATTTGTTGGCACCTCTTGGACAATTAAAACACAAGGGTTGGTACCTTGTTAGTACAAGTATTCCTTTTAAAAATACTCAAGTTGGTATTTAAACCCAATAGCCTTAAAAGGAGGCTTAAAAAGGGCACTAAAAAGTTCTCCATCTGTGATGTATATATATTATCAAAGACAGAGGGTTATTAAAAGCCCAAAATAAAATCTTAAAAGATTCTGAACATACTAATTGTTTCCAAAATTTTTATCTTGGTTCATCAAAATTCATGCTTTTAATTCATCACCCTACCAGATCTCTACTAGAAGTCTTTCTTTCATTTGCTTCAATATTTCACAAACAACATAATAAAATTAATTAACAAATTTGTACGTTATAAGGCTAGTGACTTGCAGTGTTTCTACCACCATATTACTTTAGGGTGATTTAGCACAGGAAGGGGCCATAATAATGCTCAGTTCAAATACCTTGATTTACAAGTGAGCAAACTGAGGCCCTCAGAAGCTGTCACTTGCCCAGAATCACAGAAAAAATTAGTGACAGTTAGGACAGCATTGCATCACCCAGTTCTAAGTCCAATGTTCTTTACACTATACCCTACTACATAAAGGTTGGTAATGGTTAAATAAATGATCTGCAGATGACTTTTGTATGATCACATACATTGTAATTTTATTTATTTTATTATATAGTATTTTGTTTTAGTCCAGTTGTCCAAAAACAACCTCACAAGTTTTTTGATTTTTCAAATATCAACTTTATTTTACCATCCAGCACCTTTTAAAAATAGGCACAAGATCTCATTTCCTCATTCAATTTGGCAAAAATTGCCCTGGTTGGAGAAATGTCCCATATAGCAGGTTAGATTCCCAGTCAGGGCACATACCTAGGTTGCTGGCTGGGTTGCTGGCTGGGTCCAGGTGGGTATGAGAGGCAACCAATGTATGTTTCTCTCTCACATCTTTCTCTCTCTTCCTTTTTTTTCTTTATCTCCCTTTCTCTTTCTCTTTCTCTATCGCTTTCTCTTTCTCTCTCTCTCAAAATCAATAAAAAAATATCCTTAGGGGAGAATTTTTTTTTTAAATGGCAAAAACTTATTTCTAAGAGAACTGGACAGACATTTCAAGGTATAAGCACTCTGATACACTGAGTTATTATTCTTTTCTAGAGGGCAATTTGGCAGGAAAAAGAATTTTTTAACTTACATCTTTTAACCCCATTCCTAGACTATCTCAAGGAAAAAGTAATATATTTGGATACAGACAGAACTCAGGACCAAATGCAGCACTATTTAGAAATATCCAAAAATAGTAGACTGATTAAAACTAATGTATGTTACACACTGAATATAATGTAGCCATTAAAATTATATTCTAGAATGTAATGACACAGGAAAATATTCACAATATATTCAGTTATAATAGTATCCACTACGCAATTCCATTTCTGCTGAAAATAGATGCATATACATAAATTATATAATACATGAATAAAGCATTTATCACAGTTCTTGGAACATGGTAAAAAAATTCAGTAAGTGAATATGCTTTATGCATATCATAGGAAAAGTGTGTTTACATATAAAATATTAAGACATTATATTAGTAGAATTGCAAATACATTATTTTTTCACTTTCAAGACCATTTTGTACATTATCTGAAATAAACTAATACTCCTGCATGGAACGAATTATTTTTTTAAACTGCACTTTTAACTCAGTTCCAGTTCCTACTAAAGTTGAAGAAAAGCAGAATTGTACCAACCCTTCCCAAAATCTGATATTGCATAAGACAAAGTCTTACACATAGTAGATCCTTCACTAATTCTTAATTCAATATATATCCACAATCAACCTGAGAGCTAACTATCTCTCTATACATAACTCTTATTTCAAATAATAAAGCACATAATAGAGGATTTCAACATGAGGCCGCAAAGGCCGTACTGTATTTTACTACAATGGCTAGAAAAGATTAAGGTTTCTCAAGATATTGGTGATTTTCACTTTTTTTCTACACTTGATCTTAGCCGAAAGGCCTAGAAACGATTACTTTTTTTTTCCTAACGGTTGAAATTAGGTGTAAAAACATTCCAGTGTTAAAAATAATCTCTACTGTAATTAAATTCCTGTTAATTGAGACTGAAAAAAACTGAGGAAAGAAAAAATATACATAAGGATTTTATAAATAAATTCCACATTACAAGGCAGTTTTAAACTATGTTAAACCTTCAAGGGCATCGGCCATTATATATTTCTTGTATCTTCATAATATATATATGGTTAAATAATAAGTTGCCATTTCAAAACATTACTTCATATATTAAAGATGAGATATATAAATTACCAGAATAAAAGCTACGTTCCAAACAAGTTTACTGTGGTTTATCTAATGCACAGTGTTGGCCCTAATAAAACTGATTGCCAGATGAACACATCACTTTTTAATATTAAAAAAAAATTTAAGTAAAATCCCAAGAGCTTGTTCCCATGAAGAGTTAAGATCTAATAGCAAAATATTATATGCTAAAATATTAATTTTGTCCTACAAAAACTAGCTTAACAAACCCCCTAGGGGAATAATATTAATAAAGCAGGATATATCTGTGAAAACAGAATTCCAAAAATATGGGTGAGTGAGGTTATTTCCAAGTTGTCCCACATTAAGTACATTTAAAATTTAAGAGAGAGAGAGAGAGAGAGGGAGAGAGAGGAGCAACCTTCTCAGTAAAAATTGCCATTTTGTGTTTCAAATATCAACATCTTTGGGATTAAACCACTGGGAATATTTACTCATTTTTCGTGTAACAGCAAAATCATCCACTGACATCACTACACCAAAAACTTGCTCTGAATTTGTTCATGGCAAGTATTACAGAAAGAGACATTTAGAAACTATTATACACGTGTGTCAATCCACATCCCCTCATTTGCTTTTCTATTAGCTGAGGTATTAAATATTTCACTTTAAATATGGTAATTAGTCTTTTCCTATCCCTAAAATGAACTTGACATGTTGGTCCAAGCTTTCTGAAGAGACACAAAAAATATCGTCATTCTGTTCAGAATTTCCAGCAGTTATTCTCCTAACTAGGCGTTATCTGAGATACAGTACTTCTTGATCTCGCTCAAAGTAGGTCTAATCTGCGGAAGGCAGTGAGACAGTGTACTGCACTGTGAATGGACAGCCAGGTATTTTATGAATGGAGGCGATCACGTGATCCCAGCACCTCCCCGAACTGATATTTCCCACATAACTGTGTCAACATTCTGAGAACAGGGGTAGTTGTTTGTGTGTGCGTATGTTTTAGCATTTAACCTAAAACTTCGAATTTTCCTTACTTCCTAAACTCAAAAATCTACGTGAAGACAATCAAGCTTCGAATTTTTTTCTTGGGAAATCCTTTCAATATGTCCAAGGTGATGGATGTTTAATTATTTTTTTATGAATGAAGAGTGTGCTATGCAAATGAGGGCGATTCACAAAAAAAAGAGAGAACATGGCGGCCACTTCTGCTTCCCGACTGCACTGACACTGCAGCAATCTACCTTCTCCCAGACCCGCTCATCAGAAGAGTGTGCTGGGGGGAGGGAGGGGAAGGAAAAACGCTGCTTGGCATTTCTCAAGCTATTTTATGTTAAACAGGCCTAGGCTTTGGACTTTTATTAAAGTTCTCTCAAAAGAGGTCTGACTCGAGGAATGCACTTTATTTAAAGGAATGCATCCTAGGATCAGCCGTAACTCACTTAACTCTTTCCAACCCTCAAAAGATAAACAACATTTGAATTACAAGAAAACGGAAGCTAATATCCTGCATGAAATTAAATCCAGTCTCAACAGAAAACTGTCAGCGCACCAATACTTCTCCAAGCAGCTGTTACGTTAAGGCAAAATATTGTAAAAGGCAAAGTATTTCGCTTGAAAAACAGAAGGACAGCCCACATAAACAAAAACTTTAACCAGGCTGCTCTAGAAGTTCATCAACGAAGTCATCAACATATTCAGCAATGTAAGTAGTGTTAAACCAACGTAAAAGGTGTATTTTAACATAGCTGAAGAACAAAAAATTAGCATTCGAAATTCTTCTATGCACCTGATAAACACATGTCCAAGGTTCGCAAAGGCAAAATAGAATGGTTCAACAGCTCCCACACTCCAGGCGTCCATAATCCCATTAAATTCTAAACATGTCCCCCTGGCCCCATTTTTTACAAGAATCTTACAGGTCATAAGTTTAAAAAAGGAGGGGAGGGGGCAGAGGCTTAATCTGTATTTAAGAGTCACTGACTCATCGAATTAAGATTCAAGAGCAGTTTGCTGCAGGAGGTGCTCCCACACATTCGTTTCCAAGTGAAATAGCTATAAAGGAAACAGGATGGATATTCGGGATATGTTGATTGGCACGCTCCCGTGAAAAAGGACAGGCCAAAGGTCTTCCAGGCAAAGGGGTCATTTCTACCCTGCCTGCATCCATCCACCCACACCACTCGATCTCCCGGACATAAAACTGCCATCCAACCCCAACCCTCAATACCCTTCCCCAGAAGGAAGCAACTAAATGGGGGTGGGGGTGAGGGAGGGAGAGCTGCCATGAAATTACATGGCTAAAGAAATCAAATATTATCTGCAGAACAAGATGCACCGAACTCTCCAGGGCTGCAAGCTTTCGGGCACCCAAGTCTTGGAGGGGTGTGGGGGGCGGCGGAGGAAGGGTCGGGGGTAGTAATCAAGATCAAGGAGGCGCTTACTCGTTGTCAGAAGTCGCCGTCTCCTCGCTCATCTTTCCCTCACCGTGTTCCGATCTGGAGATGGAGGCGCAACAGCAGGAGGAGCAGCAGGAGCACCGAGGGACCGGAGGCAGCGACGGCCGGGGGGGCGCGCGGGCAGCAGCTCAGGGGCCTCACCATGGTGGACGCCTCACCCGGAGCGGGGCCCCCCCAGCCGGGAACCCCGGCCGCCCCCGCAGGGGGGTGGCGGCAACGACCTCCGCCGTGGCGACCCCAGCCTCGTCCCTCGCCGCAGCGCCCAGCCAGGAGGTCCGAGGAGGCCGGGGAGGTGTGCGGAGGGGAGAAAAGGAAGGGGGGCTGCAAAGGGCGCCTGGAGAGCGGCTGCTCCCGCCACGGAGCGGCGAGCAGCGGGGTCCGGCCAGCCAGGCGCGGGCGGGCGGGCGGGCGGGCGGCGGCGAAGCCGGAGCACAGGCGGCGCTGCCCTCAGAGATGCGGCGAGGAGGAAGCAGAGCTCCGCTCGGCGGGGGCCGGCGCGGGGGTGCCGAAGCCAGGCTCCGGGCGGCGGCGGCGGCGCGGTCCTACGGGAGCCCACCCCACCATCTCCCGCCCGGCTGCCGGCACCCGCTCAGCCCCCGGCAGCGAGCGGGGCGGTCCTCAAGAACGAGCACCACCGGGGCGCGGGGGCCTCGCGGCGGCGGATTCCTCCAGACACGCTCCAGCCGGGACGGCTCTGAGGGGGGAGAGGGGTCGGCGGGGAGCCGCGTGAGGCGGGGGCCGGCGCCGATCGCCCCCGC
>NW_005871086.1:7224051-7236499 GCF_000147115.1 Myotis lucifugus | reverse complement strand
CTCCTTCCGCCGTCGCCGCTGCCCGAAGAAGAGGAACGCCCGCCGGAGGAGGCGAAGTAGTCCCTGGCGACTTCTCCCGGCCGCTGGCTTCCCCCGGGGAGCAGAGTGAGCGCGGGCCGGGGGTGGGCAGAGCGGGACGCCCGAGCTGTGAGGGTGTGTGGGGAGGAGGACCCAGAGCTGCGGCCCCGGAGCGAATCACTGCAACTCGAAGTCGTGTGCAGCATAGCAAGTTTCAGGAAAGTAGTCCCCTCCTCCCTTCATTTCCCAAATCGGAGGGAGGCGGAGGGATACGCCAGGCACCGAGCTCGGTGTGCGTGCGCGCGCTCCAAACTCTTGGCACGCCGCGAAAGGGGGCGGGGGTGTGAGCTGCACCGGGAGCTGCTGGGGAGGCTGCATTGTTGCGGCAGCGGTCCTCCCAGTCACTCGTTTTGGAATATTTGAACGAAGGAGCTAGAATGACTGTGCCCTAGGAGGACCGGGGAGGCTACTCTGTTCTGCCGCGTGTGTTCTCCTTGCAGAGCAAAGAATGGAACTGGCATGAGTTCATCTTTGGTTGGTGGGGGTTAGAAGAGGGACTGTACAAAGAGAGCTCCGCCTGCTGTCCTCTGCTTGCATCGCTGCAGTGTCCTAGCTGCATGCACAACGGGTGTGTGTGTGTGTGTGTGTGTGTACGCGCGCGTGTGTTAGAGAAAGAGTTGTTTTTAATGCCTCGGATTCTTACTGCTCAAAGGGGTATGCCGTGCAGGGCATTCATCTCCGAGCGCTAGCGTGGCTGTTAATGGAGAACGACTTCCATTGAAGCCCAGGGTAGGCGTGTTACATGAATCTGGCGCAGCCAGAAGCACAGGAAATAACTCCCGCTGCGAGTGAGGTTGCATAACTGCAGCGCAGAAGATGCCGCTGTGGCATCAACTGCTCTGAATGGAGGCGGAACGAGAGTTGAATGGGCAGCTGTCACGTTTGCGTTGTTAGAGGACAACGTATGCATTCGTCTCAAAAGGTTTTTGCACAGAAACCTGCTGGGGTTGCGGGTTTGGAGTATGGGGTCTCCTGAATCCGAGGACTCTAAGCCCCTGGCTCCGCAAATTCTATTATCTCTTCTCTCTCTAGAAAGCCGGCCTCTAGAGGATCCGGCCTGGGGGACTGGGTCCCAAGCGCTCCAGCTTTCCTGACGCATCTCCCTAGGGAATCGGTCTAGCACTGTGCGCACTGTTTTTCTCTTCCTTCTCAAGTTTGTGCGACCCGGTGATGAAGGTTGCTGCTCCTGCCACCTTGAGGGGTAGAACAATTCCTGAGGAAGAAGAAAGTGGGAGAACCTCCCACACGAGTCCGCACTCGCCTTCTGCCATCCGCCTCCGCGAAGTTTCAGGATTGCTGCTCTCAGGAGTGCATGCTCGATTCTGTTAGGAGTGTTTTGAACATAGTAGGTGCTTAATAAATGTGCGATGAACGAATAAAGGAGCTAAACCAGTCAGTCTGCCTCCAAAAAACATCCCGTTGATGTCTGAGGTCTCTTGCAAACTGCCTCCGCAGCAGCATTGCCCTTGCTCAAAGTGAGGACGGGTAACGTTAGTGGTAGGAAGAGGTGAGAGGATCTGGGATCATCAGGCTTTACTTCTGTTACCTCTGAGCCTGAGTTTTGTTTTGTTTTTGTTTTTTATCTTGTTCCTGCTAAGAATCTGTAACTGGGAGTGTTGGGACTGGCCTGCCCTCCTTCCAGCACTACTGCTGACCGCTTCATCTACTCAGATTTGAATCAAGTCAGTTATAATTTCTGTTCTAGACAAGTTACTTTAAACTCAGCCTGCGTACCTAACTCATAGAGTTGCTGTACTGATTAATTTGGTATAAATATACATAAAACACTTAGAACAGATTAAGATCTCAATAATAAGTCCTATGGTTTTGTAAAATCGAGATAATAAATTCCATGACAAGGCAGTAGCAATTGCTCTGAAGGTTGAATATAAAGCATTCAATAGCCTTGATCATTCAATAAGTAACTCAGATTTTTTTCTATGTGCCACTAGGCATATGCCCTGGCCCTTAGTAAGTCATCAATAAATAATAGTTCTCAGAGATATGATTAAGGAAAGTTGAGTCGCTTTGCAAAGCCCCATTTTCTTTGGAAGAAATTTCTGTCTGTTTGAGGTTCAAGTACATCAGGGAAAGTATCAATAGCATGTTTTGCGAGAAGATCGAAAAACCATTTTGGCAGTCATTTGCAAGGTACTGTCTGGCCACTTTCACACACAGTGCTTACCCAAAGGGGCAAGATATAATCAACAGCCTGAATTAATGCTTTTAGATTGTTCCCAATCCCATGACCAAGACAGTCACCAAACAGTTCTTTTTTCAAGTACTGTAAGTCCTCAGTGTTGATGAGTTCTGTGACTTGAAGGCATACAACGTATAACAAAACCAGTTTTACCATGGGCTAATTGATATAAACAAGACTGAATTTCCTAGGTTATAACAAAATGACATTGAATAAAATGATACTATTTGATGACCTGCTGTACACTGCAAGTGATGCTTTATTTTTTGGTTGATCCTCACCCGAGGATATTTTTCCATTAATTTTTTTTAGAGAGAGTGGAAGGAAGGGGGAGAGACAGAGAGAAACATTGATGTGTGAGAGAGACACATCGAACCTGGGACCCTTCAGTCTGGAGGCCGATGCTCTATCCACTGAGTCAAACTGGCTAGGGCAGTGGTCGGCAAACTGCGGCTCTCAAGCCACATGCGGCTCTTTGGCCCCTTGAGTGTGGCTCTTCCACAAAATACCAACTTCTGCGCATGGGCCACGAAGTTTCAATCACACTGTACATGCGCGCCCACATGTGGTATTTTGTGGAAGAGCCACACCCAAGGGGCCAAAGAGCCGCATGTGGCTCGAGAGCCGCAGTTTGCCGACCACTGGGCTAGGGTGTGCAAGTGCTGCTTCAATGCAGACTCCTAGATCCCACTCCAGAGATTGTGATCACAGATCTGTAATGGGACTAACAAATCTGTTTTTTGTTTTTTGTTGTTTGTTTTCAGAAGTAAACCAGGTCCTTCTTAGCCCCTCACAGACTACTCCCCCTTTCCTTGCAGCTACTTGTGTCGTTGCATCTCTGAACACATCTCTAATTTAAACTTCTATAATAACAGAACACAAAAAAGAGTGGCCCAAGGTATATCTTAGGCTAAGTAGATACTGATCAAGGCTAGAGACCTGGTTCAACTATGGAGGATGGATTCAACAAGTCTTGAAAAGCTGCGTGAGAGATACACATAGGCCACAGTTTCACCTTAAGTTCCAACTTCATTCAGGTGGTTGAGCACTAGTCCAGAATGATTCTGTGGCCATATCAGGGTCGGGAAGGCACAGGGCCCTTGCATTCGCTCTGTTGTATTTTCTTAGGAGGTTTTGTGGGAAGGACACTGGCCACAATAGCTGGCTCTTACAGGTGGCGGCTCTCGGTAGTGGTGTCCTGAGCTTAAGAATTAGCCACAGCCACTTAACACTTAACAACCTGTTATAGATGATTCATTATCATTCTAATCTAAAGCATCCATGGGCCGGCCAACAGCACACCTGCCAGGTAATTGTCACTACAGTATAGGAAGTCATTAAAGTTAAGAAAGTACAAGTGGGTTCTGAGTTCCAGGTAGATATCAGACCAGAGTTCACAAGGACAGCCAAGTAGCCTGTCCTCACGGAGGCACTGGCAGCTGGCATGGGCACTCCAAGTCAAGGCTTTCTCCTTCTTTCCAGACCACTTGGCCCACAGTGATCATCTTTCTTATGAACTCAGAATTTTTCTTCTCAAATTCTTTTTATTTTTATTTTCTTTTAATCCTCATCCTAGGATATGTTTATTGGTTTTAGAGAGAGAGAGAGAGGAGGAGGAGGAGGAGGAGGAGGAGGAGGAGGAGGAGGAGGAGGAGAGAAACATCAATTGGCTGCCTCTGAACACTTCCCAACCTGGGATCAAACCCACAACCTAGGTATGTGCCCTGATTGGGAATCAAACCCGAATTGAGCAATCTGGACAAGGCTATCCTCTCAAATTATTTTATTTTTGCCTTTACTGTTTTAAGCCTGTATTAATAATTCTCTTTCCCTCTATTTTTTTTGACCTAATTAACTTTTCATGAGTTTTTGTATCTTTTCCCAGTTATATTTTAAGTGGCTTGAAGGCAGAGGCAGTATTTCATATTTTTTTGGTGTTCTCGTCAGCATGGGTTTTAAGTAATGGAAGCTTTTTCAAAGTGAAATATGATGCCAAAGCGGTGTGCATATGTAAAAATGAAGCAGTATTGACTGACACTGATGGAAATCGGGAGTCCCCTCTGGCCTCCTACTGTGTGTGCCTTGAATACTACCGCAGTTCAGCATTTCACACACACCTTGCCTTGTACTAATAAGCTCTCAGCAGATATTTGTATACTTGAAAAAGCCAAAAGAGGAAACAGCCATGCCAACATTTGAGGTTCTAACAGAATATAAAATACATGTACACATTTCCCTTTCTAAACCGACTCTTAACATTACCCCTTGGCAGATGTTATTAAAATTTTATATTTTAAAACTGTAGTTAATATGTGCCTAGATCAAAGGGGACACTATTTTCATGCTGTACTTTGTTTAATGAATGATTTTTTTTTTCTCCGCATAACCAGTCTCTTGGCTAATGAGCTCTGCCTCTCAGTGGAATTACTAAATGGTAACCATGTTTCTAAATAGTTTCCTTGCCTCTGGCATCAGTCTGTTTCTCCATCACTAGGGTTTCCATGTTCTTCCGAACGAATACAAAGTATAAAGTAGAAGTATGCTATTTTATATTTTTCTCAAAGGACTGCAATTGTTGGCCTGGTAGTATCCGGTGAGTGTGAAATAAGTTTACTTTTAATGCTATAACTGCCTTCTACAGGAAGTTTCCACAAGATTACAAGGAGTACAAGGGAAATGAGCAGTCTGCGATTTCCTTTATTTTCAGTATAATCTTAGCAGGGAGTATGCTTACTAGGCTCCACACCACTAAATAAAGCACTCCTCCCTTACCATGCTTCTCCCAAGTAGCCTTGGCATGCTCATTCTTTGAAGGTGATAATCCTATTACAGCAAGATTCCAAAGATAATGTGCATGCGACACAAATTCGGTGCACGGCAAAATTGTCTAAGCAGTTCCTTGGGTTTTGTTTTAAATGTGGCGTTTGACTTCCCTTTTAGTAAGTAATAATCATTAGCCATTGTATAGGATCGTAAAACTTAGGCCTCTCTGGAACTTACCTTTCTAACACCCTTGCCCACTATGGATTATTATCAACTCCAATTTACAGAGAGAATTGGAAACTGAAAATCAGAGAGGCCACACACTAGTAAGGATGTGGCTAGAGCTCCAACTCAAATTTTCTCCTTCAAAAGCCTATGTGTATCTGTTAATATTATATATTAGTGACCCGGTGCACGGAATTCGTGCACATTAAAAGGGAATTAATTAGAGGAAATATTTTAATATTGCTATTTGCCCTTTCTCTATAATAGAAGTGTCAGAGATGAAAGAAAATTAGTAAAATGTATATGAAAATCTTCCTCCTGTCAGAGTCTGGGGCACACCATGGGAACCAGAGTCAAGTCCTTGCCCACCCACGTGCACCTCAAAATCACACGAGACCCAGACCCGGCCGACCCCAACCCCATTGGGCTAGATCCAGGCCCGGCCAGCCCCACCCCCATCAAGCCCCAGACCCGGCCGGCCCCAACCCCATTGGGCTAGATCCAGGCCCGACCAGCCCCACCCCCATCAAGCCCCACTGGGTTGGGGGTGCGGCCTGAGGTCCCTCGTCAAGCCCCGCCAGGTGGGGGACACAGCCTCAGGTCCTCCAGCCCGGCACCAGGGCTGGGGGCACAACCTGAGGTCTCCGTCAAGCCCTGCCATCGGGGGCATGCAGCCTGAGGTCCTCCAGCCTGGCACTGGGGCAGGGGGGCGCAGCCTCAGGTCCCTGTTGATTGCTCGTTAAGGCTCGTTATGGGATCCTTGCCTCCGCTGTGGGCACAGTCATCTTTGTTATGGTGTAACGGTCAATTTGCATATTCCCGCTTTATTAGATAGGATAACTTGTCAAAGATGGGATCTTTAGTGGGATATCTTTCCATTTCAAGTCTTATGACTGTGATAAAGGGAAGATAAATTCCTTGGCTGTCATCAGTTGCCTTCTGTGGGCCTCAGGTACATAAATTTGTTTATGCCATTGGTGTGAAGAGAAAACCTCTGGTGTCTCTTTTGTGAGTTGGTAGCTAATTCTAGAGCCTTGATAGGAAGACTACTTCCATTGGGGGGCAAAAAATATCTGGTTTTCCTTTGGCATAGTAGCAGTTTTGATGATCACGGTAGGCACTTGCCAGCATCTGTGACTATTTAAATTTAAATTAATTAAATTAAATAAGATTATAATTTTACTCGGTTGTACTAGCCACATTTCAAGTGCTCAATGGCCACAGATAATTAGTGGCTACTATATTTTTATTATCACAGAATATTCTATTGGCATTTTAATGTGCATATGTGTTGCTGTAAACAACACAGGTGGTTATCTTGTTCTTAATATAGACATCTCACAATGATTATGCTCTCAAATATCTAATTGTCTCTTTGAGCTGGTACACTGTATTCCCTCTTTTGACCTTAGATTATGTCTTCATTGCCATCAATTCAGGGAAAAAGGTAGGGTAACTTCATAATTAAAGTCTGTGACAAACCTACAGAAGATATCTGTATTTGGAAGCACTAATTCATTGATTTATTCATTTTATAAGAATACTTTAAATGCTCATGTTTAGTACTGTAAAATAAACCCTTGCTATTGAAGCAGCAAAGCTTCACTTGGGAGTTTATTAGAAATGCAGACTCTTGAGCCCTAGCCAGTGTGGCTCAGTTGGTTGGGTGTCCTCCCGTGCACCAAGAGATTCAAATCCCGGTGAGGGCATATGTCCAGGTTGGAGACTTGATGGCGTAGGAGGCATGGAAGAGGCATCCGATTGATGTTACCCTCTCACATCAATGTTTCTCTTTCTCTCCTTTCCTCTCTCTCTAAAAATCAATGTAAATAAATATATATATATATATATATATATATATATATATATATATATATATAGAGAGAGAGAGAGAGAGAGAGAGAGAGAGAGAGAGAAGAGAGAGAGAAGAAATGCAGACTCTTGGGCCCCACCCCAGCCCTACTTAATTATAATCTGCATTTTAACTAGATCCCCAGGTGACTCATCTGCACATTAAAGTTTATAAGTTTAAGAAACCCTGCTGTAAATTTTCTCTCTAATAGTGGCCCTTCGTAACCTTGACTAGGTATATTTTTCTTCAGGTTTGTCCAGCTTCCAAGTGTCAAAAACTAAGACAGACTCACCCATCATTTCCAGCCCTTTTCCTGGTCCCCTGTAAGAGGATTTTTGTTCCAATTTGCTTTTAGCCTCTTCTTTCTGGTCTCCGATCTAGAGCACCTAATAGCACTTCGGCCTGCTTCTTCCTGGATTAAGCCTAGATGATTTGAGGGCCGCCCCTTTCCTCTCTACCCCTCCCCATTTTCCTCTTTTCTATCAACTCTCCCTATTTTCCTAAAAAACATTCCTTCTTTTTTTTCTAACTCCCTCCTTCTGACTTACTGAAGGGTCCGCCCTCTTCCCCTTCTGCAACATCGCACTTTAATGGGACTTTGTCACACTTTATTAGGCAGGGGAAACCTGGTAGTTTTCTGCACAACCCTCTCAGGAAGTCTTAAAACTTCGGGTTTTGTTGTAACTTCTGTTTGCTCTACTATAGTTTAAAAACAAAACAAAAGTTAAGACTCACCATTTACATTATGACATTGACCCTTCCAGACGGCTACCTGTGTTGGTTTTGTGTATGTGTGTGTGTGTGTGTGTGTGTGTGTGTGTGTGTGTGTGTTCATAATTTATAGTTGAACAGTTATAATTGAAGGAATAGAGACATTTAGGCGATAGAGGTAGGAGGAGCGTTATACAGGAAATGTCAGTATTAGAGGGAAATGATAGCAGTTGTTTTTATTATCTGTGTTATCTAAATGTTTCCTTTTGGTTTTTCCTGTCTTCCTAGATATATTGTAAAATTGTGGAGACCAGTAAAAAGACTGTTGCAATGGTCTATTTTAGAGAACAATTTGGGCACCGGTCAGGTGCTGGAGAGAAGAGGGTGGATACAAATATATGTAGGTACCAGACTACTTTAGCTGCTAGGAGGCATGCTTTGCAGAAACTTGCAATCTAGCTGGGGCCGACATGGGACACCAAAAGGAAACATTTAGAAAATACAAGATGTTATATGAATACATGGCATGACAAGTAATTAAAATAACTGCTGTTGTTTCCACTAATGACACTAATCTTATTAGCATTCCCAAATATGTCCACTTTGGAATCCTGTACTAATAGCTTTAATATCTTTGTCTGATAAAATCTAAAATATACACCACATTGAAAATTTCTGTGTTTAGCATTAATTTTAAACTTCAGTTCCAGTGACATCTGGCCAGCCCTTACTTTACCAGGAAGAGATATTTTCATTCTCTATAAAATTTAAATCCCAAGAAGTTACTGACTTTCCTTTATATTAGAGAATGCCACCCTCAGCTCTAAAGTTCTTTATCAGGAAGCCTTAAAACACTTCACACCCTTATCGTCTTCCATATTTTAGCCAATCGTTGTTTATTTCAAGTTTCCTTCCTTTGTTGGATCATGCCAGTCTTCCTTCTGGGTCCCCTGCCAAACTGTGCCAAGTACTTCCAACAGTCTCTCTTTACTTGCCTTATTGTCTTTGTTATTTTAAGTACATCTCCTGATATTTTCCATAAAGCTTTTTAGAATTGATTTTGGAGAGAAAAAATTGCTTTCTACGGTCCTACAGCATTTGGTCTAGTCTACATCTCAGAAATGTAGTTATTCTTGATATAGTCCATGATACTATTCTTAACTATGTATTGGTTTAATGTCTATAGTTATCTACTGTTTCCAAGATTTTATGAACCCCAATATGTATCAAATTATTCTTGGACAGTAACTTGCAAAGTGAGATGTCCAGTGCTGATCAAACATTATTTTATTTTATTATTATTATTTAATATATTTTATTTTTTTTTACAGAGAGGAAGAGAGAGGGATAGAGAGTTAGAAACATTGATCAGCTGCCTCCTGCACACTCCCCACTGGATATGTGCCCGCAACCAAGGTACATGCCCTTGACTGGAGTCGAACCTGGGACCCTTGAGTCCACAGGCAAACGCTCTATCCACTGAGTCAAACCGGTTAGGGCTCAAACATTATTTTATATGGTAATAATAATTTATTACTTCACAAGGACAACTTTTAATTTCCATTTTCAATTTATATCTCTGGAGCTCCTATCTCTTCAAATGTGTAAGTGATATAAAAGATTTTGCTAAGCTTTCATTCAAATTAATAAACTATTTATGTATTATTCCAGTGTCTTTTTTACTTTTCACATATCTACAATGTCAAATTTCCTTGGAAATCCTTGAAATGTAGCTCATTTAATTCTAACAATAATTATTTCTTGTGGTTTTTTTAAAATTTTTTATCACCTTTACTTCTGATATTGATCTTTTATAAAGCCGAAAGTACTCAGTAAAGAACAGAGGAAACCTTCAGAAACTAGCACTAGAATTCGTTAGGGAGTGGTTTAGGATAAACTCTCAAAGGATCCATCTTCAACAAACTCACAGAAGATATCTATATTAGAAATATTAATTAATTGATTGATTGATTTTATATGCCAGGCTCAGTAATATAGATGAAATTAAAGCAGTCTTTGACTTCAAGGAACTTATGTCTAGTGCAGATGAAAATTGGTAGATTGCCATTACCATGGTAAGTGCTATACGAATTAGAATAAGGTGCTATGGGAGCAGTTGATTTTGCTTCACATAAAACAGAGGCTTAACAGTAGGTGAGTTACCATGAAACATTATTGTGAAACATACACAAGAACCATTAAATGAAAAGCCATCCTTGAAAAAAATGGCTTCACCCATGTGTTCAAGGAAATTGTAAATAGAAAAAAAAATGCTGATGGTTGTATAATTTCAACCTCCAAAGGGATAATGGGAACTAAGAGAGGTTTGATAAACATTTGGTTCTTTTTTGTACACTTTTATATAACAACAAGGCCAAAACGCTAAACATGAAGCCCCATGAGGATAAAGCTTTCACAGCCACTCTCCAACCTTCACGCTATTTAAATGTTACCCTCTTCATCAACACCTATCTTCATTTTCCCTGGGAGAATGTCCCTTTGTTACCATACAGTGACCTGAGGGATGTTTGTGTAGCTGGCTTATTTGTTTTCAGTTATGTTTCTGCGAGTTATTTATTTTACAGGCCCTTTTGGTATATTTGAGCAATCTCCTAATTAGTGCCTAAATACTCTGAGAAAATAATCTTTTATATAATGCACCTTGTTTTGATTCCCACCCCAAGAACTCCCTGTGGTTGCTTTGTGTGTACTAAATGCTCAAGGCCACCTCATCTCATCCATCCCATGTAGTTTTCACTGAGCCTTCCATTGCTCTTGTCTCTTCTGAACATATGTAAAAATTCTGTACTGGACATATTTCTGGTGTGTTTATTTGATTCCAAAAAAGTGTTTTTAGGTTCCTAGTGTATGTTCTGAATATTAAATTAACAAAACAAGGTCATTGGTTTCTAAAATTTCTTTTGTCTTCCCCAAATGTATATTATTGTACCCTCAACAATGTTGACAGGAGTTGCCTATTGCCTCCTCAACATTTGAGGGAAGTTCATTTGAACCTGGGTTGTTATGTACACCTTAAAACAACAATTTTATTTTATTGTTCTTCCATTTGCAATTCTTTTTTTTTAATTTATTGGGGTGACATTGGTTAATATGATCATATAGGTTTCAGGTGTGGGTTTCTATGTTACAAGATCTGTATATTACACTGTGAGTCCAGCACCCAAAGTCGAATCTTCTCCTGTCACCATTATTAGAACCCCCTTCCCCCCCACTGACCCCTTTCCCCTGGGACCAGCACACTGCTGTTTGTGTCCATGAGTTTCAGTTTTATATTCCACATGAGAATGCAATCATATGGCTTATAGCTTTTTCTGACTGACTTATTTCACTTAGCATAATAATCTCAAGGTCCATCCATGTTGTTGTAAATGGCGCTATTTCATCCCTTCTTATGGCTGAGTAGTATCCCATGTGTATATGTACCACATCTTCTTGGTTGTTTCCATGTCTTGGCCACCATGAATAATGTTGCAGTGAACATAGAGGGAATACATATTTTTGAGTTTTGGGGGTAAATATCTTTGGGAATACATGTTTTTGAGTTTTTGGGGGGTATATACCCAGGTTGTATGGTAGCTCTATTCTTAAATTTTTGAGTAATTGCCAAACCGCTTTCTATAGTGGTTGTACCAGCTTATATTCCTACCAGCAGTGAATGAAGGTTCCCTTTTCTCCACAACCTCTCCAACACTTATTATTGTTTGTTTTATTGATAATGGCCATTCTAAAGGCATGAGGAGGTATCTCATTATAGTTTTGATTTGCATTTCCCTAATTGCTAGAGAAGTTGAACATCTTTTCATATACCTATTGGCTGTTTGTGTGTCTTCTTGGAAGAGGTATCTGTTCAGGTCCTTTTCCCATTTTTTAATTGGGTTGCTTGTTTATTTGGTGTTGAGTTTTATGAGTTCTTTATAGATTTTGGAGATTAAATCTTTGTCAGAGCTACTGTTTGCAAATATTACTTCCCATTTGACTGGTTACCTCTTTGTTTTGTTGTCAGTTTCTTTTATTGTGCAGAAGCTTTTTAGTTTGCTATAGTTCCATTCATTTATTTTTGCCAACAAAAATTTCAAAAGGCACAACATAATTAATATCAAGATGAAGAAATCTCAAAATTTAATCAGTTACCCCAAATCATATATATTCCAATAGAAAGTTTACACAGACTTTTCATATACCACCTGAGAAATCCCCAAGTGCAAAGGCAAAAATATTAAACTGCCTTTTTCATTTTTAAATTAAAACAAATACTCCTTGTAAAAATTTAGAACTCTATAGAAAAGTAGTACAGAATAAAAGTAAGTACTTCAATTCAACTTACCTCAAAGGTGACCGCTACTAACACTTTAGAATATATAATTTCAGATTATTTTATATACATTTACACATGCACAATAAACATGTTTTAAATATTATTCTATTTCTTTGTTAACATGTCATATACATTTTCAATATTAGTGTTTATTCTTTTAAATATTGTTCTATAGTATTTTATAATGTAGACATACTATAATTTAATTATCTGATCCTCTGTAAATAGTCATCAATCATTGATTGTTTTCATATTTGTCTTTCTATTAGAAATAATGCTTCAG